>NW_024387028.1:0-26541 GCF_900408965.1 Simochromis diagramma
TTCTGTGCCAATGCACACTCAATGTAATGTCATTAAAACAACTAGTTTTATGAATGTTACTCAAGATCTTTCCTGTGGCGTTTCTACAACATGGCGTTCGCTTCCTCGCCCGCGTTTTTTGACTGAACTTTGACACAGGCTGTTCTTCAGCTAGGGCTCAATTAACAAACTTCAATCTCACATAAAAATAACTCTAGGACTTAAACATCAAAATGCATCGATATTAAACCGAATGTATACTCAGTAACCTACATTTGTTTAGTCATGAATGTAAAATGGCCCAGCCTTTTGCTGGTCAAACCTTCATCAACGCTGCAACGATTTCAAAGTAGAAAGAAGAAAAACATGTATTACCCTGTCTTTGCAGAGTTAAAACTACTGCTACAGAAGCTCAGTGTCAATTAACACCATTTGGCTGCCACCGTAAAACAAAACTTAACAAAGACTAATGTTACGGTCGAATTACTTCACAAGTTAGCCAGAAGTGTAACGTTACTAGCTTATCACCACCACTCACCGAGGAATAGTTTAGTGTTGTGTAAAAAGGATTTCTTGCAGTGCGTGTTGATAGAGTTAAAGTTAGAGTTAGAGTTATTAGCTGCTGTGAATAAAACAAGGCAAAAAATTGTACTCACCACAAAGCTTTAACGTTTGATAATGTTCCGTACAAAATGCCGCTTCTCTGCTTTCTCTCTTTGCCTCCGTTTCTTTCGATCAGTGGTCTGAGAGCACAACATGTCCGGGCAAGTCAGTCTTGTACTCAGCTTTTAAAGGACGCTTACGAGATTTTTAAGTTGTATTAACTGAATACACTTTCATGTTAAGTTAACACAGAAATGTCTGTTCAAAATCGATATATTACTGAGCTAAGGCTGTTTTCTTTATTTTCATTTCGACCAACTCATTAAATTAAGTTATCAACTGATTACAATGTGTACATGCAACAAACTTAATTTTTTATGCAGAAAAAGCTATTAATTTTAAGCTTTACTTACTAACCCCATGAATCATTTTTTAGAGTGCACAAAAACCTGCCAGTAGCATTTCAGGATGGCTGTCTCTATATTTGCTGCTACAAATTTCAACATGTTTTTCTTGAATAGAAATTCTTCTGAGCCATGAGAAACTGTGCTCAGCATTTCATTTCACTTGGGTTTCTGAACCTGAACCATTTGGTTAATAATACCACTACTAATGATAAAAGTAATAACATGGAATGTGGAAGAAGGTCCCATAATCAAAGACACCCAGCCACCTCCACCTAAGGCCCTGACTTCTAAAAAAAAAAAAAAAAAAAAAAAAAAAAAAAAGAAGAAAAAAGTTATTTCCAAAACATGAAAACACTCAAATACGCCCTCTGTAGTTCAGCCCACTGCAGAAACACCCCCACTCCCCCAAAAAGATTGAAGCAGACCTTTTTCTCCCTTGAGTGTTTTACTTCTAATACAGTTTCTCTCCAAATGCCATCATTATGTTTGCTGTCAAGAAAAATGGACTTGATTTAATAAAACCATGGTGACATCCAGTGATTGACACATTTGTCTTAAGATGTGACTCAAAGTTACACAAAAAGACAAACTCCTTCTATAGTGTGACCCAGAGAGCAATGAGGATGCTGCTGTAAAGCTAACAGCAGCCCACCCAGGTCCAGACTTCCTGTAATGCACAGTAAGAATGTTAATGTGGCAGCACGAGGTGGTGGAGAGTAATAAGGAAAAGAGCAAAGAACCAATGATGTCACACTCACACATTCAAATGGCAGTGCGACAATTAGGAGCTCAAAACTTTTACAATTCAATGAAAACCTGACAGTGTCACCCTGGGAATTTCAACCACAGAATACTGAGTTGAGACGTTGTTAATTATGAAGAAGGCGCACAGGTCAGTTATACTTGAGACAGACGTGGTTCAGTGTAAAATAAACATTTTGACAGCTGTTTAAAATACGAAATAAGTGAACCAATGAATTGATTGTACATGCACAATTCCGAGCTGTGGATTACCAGATGAGAAGGTCCAGAAAGATCACCAACTCATACATGCAGCTCATCTTCACACACTCAAACCAAGAGTGCATAAATAAGCACTGCGCACAGATGGTCCCACCACCAAGGCACACAGTTGCCTCCACTTTTGGCCTTCAGCTTCTGAATAAAAGAAACACAAGTTGTTAAAGTAATTAAACTCCAAAACAAATGCACCCTCTGTGGTTAACTGTACTGCAGAAACACACTGGTGATCTGCAGCTAGAAAAAGGGCCTCCTTCAGTCTTCAGTGGTGTCACACAAAAGAGAATCTACAAATCAAAACATTCAGAAAGCAAATGCACAAAAAAAAAAATTCCTTCAGTTTGGAGCAGACAGCTTCACTGAATCTAACTGAATAATTCAATACATTAACAGGCTTCCATATATTGCATGTAAGGCTCAATTGCTATTCTAAAACTTCCAACTTCCAGTGAGAAGGCCAAACAAAGCTAAAAGCACAAAGAAAAAGGCAAAAGTAAAATGAACACAAGGCAAAGAGGAATATTCTGTAAACGTAGCCCAGAGAAGCAGCGGCGGCCTCGCTATAAAGTTATCAGCTGCTCGCTCGGCCCCGACTTCCTGCAATGTATCATACAATTAGCATTTATAGCAAAAATACAATAATGGATGTAAGGCTAAGATCGTAACAAATCAAAGTTACATGCTGAACAAACAGTGTCGCCAAATTTGCAAACACACTTGTTTACCACCAAGTAAAATAATAAAGGTACGGCACAAAATAAAAATATGTCAGCAGTCGATGGAAGGCTTCAGGGAAATAATCTGGAAATGATCTTTACAAAACATGAGTGGCACCAATCAACAAAAGTGTAGCCAATTCAGGCTGAGGCAGCAGCTACATGTAGGCAAGTCCTACCAGTGACAGCTGGGACGTCAGGTGACCGAAGAGCTGGATGTGCACGGCAACAGGTGAGTGAGTCAGGGATGCTCAGATATCTAATGTGATTGGCTACTAACAGTGGCTAATAATGTAATATGGAAATACAGTACTCATTGTGCTACATGAATATAAAATAAGACTGTAACAGAAGTAATGCTAATATCTCAACAAGTCAGAGTTACACTCTGATCAAACTGTGATGCCCAAGTCTAGAAAAAAGCAGCAAATAGGTTTCTGCAGCTCCACCTGTAAACAAACCTAATACAGATCCATCCTGTATTATCCTGAAGCTGTGGAGCCGAGTGAGAAGATTTGTTTTAATGTTTATGAATGTGAACGAAAATTCAAGACTGTCAAAATTAAATCTCTGTCACTGAGTTTATATCAAACCACAATGACAGAGACATCACTTCATCCAAGATCTCTCCAAACTTTAGATCCTGAGGACTCGACTCTAAAAAAGAGAGAAGAGTCATTTTCTCTGTAATTTTTTTTTTTTTTTTTTTTAATTAGTTTGTCTGGTAATTTATTTTCCTCATGAGCAACAGATAAAAGGAGCATTTGATACAACATGACCTTCAGTTGGTAACGATGGTCCCATCAGAGTAAAGAACATGAGGACAGGCCTGCTTTACGGTAGGCTTAACTTGTGATTGACAGGGGACTGCTGTATCTGTTGATGGTGGTGGACAAAACACTCATTCAAAACACTTTAAAAGGAAGTTGATCACTGTAGCTCAGGGGTGTCGAACTCCAGGCCTCGAGGGCTGTAGCTACTTTTAAAGTCTGTTTGTCGCCCCCTACAGGCCTGCAGGACATTAACAATAACTCCCACTGACTGCAGCAGTCACAGAGGCTGCAGAGACGTGTTTGTACGTAGGAAGCGTAGACTCACACTCATGTGTGGAACAAATCAGTGACAACGTTTACTGCTTTAAAACAGAAATCAGACGGTGGCCTCTAGTGTCCAGCTCTGGTATTGCACTGAAAAGATGAGTCAAAATTAAGGTGAACATCAGCATTTCATCTCCAGTAAAACAAGTGAAGCTTTTATCATCTCTCATTTCATTTTATAATTTCTTACATCTTCTGTCTTACATTCGGTAGTAAAAGACATCTCTACTTAATTACAGTGACACATAATGAACATGGAGCATTAAAGTTCCTGTTTGTCTGTTCAGCAACACAGTGAAGACACTGTAAATGTAAAACTTTAATACTTAAAAATGGACGAAAGATTTAACAAAAATTAATAAATAAAACCGTTGGACACTTTTACACTCGCAACTCTCAGCACTAAACTGAAAACACGATCACAAATCAGACTAAACTTTACAGACTGAACATCGAGTCCTGACCAGCAGGAAGTTTAACATTAAACTTAATGAATTATTTGTAGCTTTAAAAATCCAGATGTAAAATGTAAAGCACCTTGTTTTGGATGTTTATAAAGTGCAGCAGATGATTAACGAAGGGTGTTTAAAGTAATCAGCTTATAGCTCAGGTTCTCTCAGACATTAAAGATGAAAGAAAACAAAAAACAATCAGAGCTCATCAGCTGTGGTAACAAAGTCTGCTTTCATACAGTGAGGTCAGTAAAACAAAGGAGTTCTCCTTATGAGCTCCATAAATTCTCTTTCTATTACTTTAAAACTTGTTGGTGCTTTTCCAGTCTTCTGTGTCACCAACACAATTTTCAGGTGACTCCCCCCGAACTTTCCACATGAACTGTGCTGGAAATATCCACTTCCATCTGTAATGAATGCAAATGGAATGGAAAAGACTGCTTGTTTGGGAATGATCTATGTCAGCCCAGCACAGTGATGATCAGGGAAGATTGTAACCCTTTAATTAGTCCCTCAGAGACACTTTGAGGTCTCACTGAAAGGTTTAAGTTCACCTTTAACTAACAAACAAACAAACAGTAAGTAAATTCATTAAACACGCTGACAGTGAGGCAGAGGAGTGTTTCTTCTCCAGGCTGAACGTCACAGTTTTGTACTGAAGGAGGAAATCCATCAGTTTCACTGCTTGATGTTTCCAAGCAGATCCTCCAGAGTCTGACAGCAGCAACTCTGACTGAAGACGTCTGTAAGACATATTTCCTGTTTAGATCCTCTGATCTTCCACTCTGGGTTTTCTTGTACGTCACTTTGTTTGTCTGAAAATGAGCTCGATAAATAAGCTGGACGAGGCTCGAATCTTCAGCTGGGGTCAAAGTTCAAGTCAATCTCACATCCTTTTGTAGGAGTGACCTTATGATGATCTCAGTGCTGCTGGGCCCGAGTGTCACCCTGTGGTTGATGGTTTGAATCCAACATAAATGTGAAGATCCAGGAAAGATAAATCTCTCTCAGCTCCATTAAGACCAACGCTCCTTTGAGTACAGCAGCTACACTGATAGTGGTTGTTTTTGTGTCTCATCATCCTCTGGATGCTTCTGCTGAAAGAAGTAGAGTAATGAGTCAGTCTGACGGTGCAAGAAGCAACAACATGTTTGTGTTTGTTTGTTTCTTACTTTATGTTTCTGCAAGATGTGGAGAGAAATATGCAGCAAAACCAGCGAGAGCCAAAACTAATGTTATGGTGATGACAACAATCACCACAGGGACCCAGGATCGACCTGCTGATGTAGAAAAAAAAGAAAAAGAAAAAAAAGAGCTCACCACAAATACACAACCCAAAGAAGAATGATGCAGAGAAAAGTTGGACTGTCTTCTCACCATGTCTCTGAGTCACGTCCTCAGGATCTGGAGTTGGGAAAAGCAGCAGTGTACTCGTTGTTGAGGTTTTAGCAAATTTTGCATCTAGAAAACCACAAAAATCAGTTGAGTCATAATAGGTACAAGAATAAAGACGCAAGAACCAGAATGTTGACATCTGAGTTTTGAACCACAGAATAACATTGAAATGTTCAAGTTGGTGCTAATGTCCAAAAATATGTCAACGTGAATTTCCTTTAAATTATCGTCACATTTTAAGCAGCTCACATGGTGATGGCACAAACTTGCAGTCACACAACAACACGCTGCTCTTTTCCCCACAGATCAAACTGATGATCTTTGAGTTTTTTGGATCTTCAGTAAACAAACTGCACAATGACTCAAACTTGTGCCCAACTCTTGTTTTAAAGTCATTGAAGATGAAAAATTTGAACACAACTATGCATGTATATAAAATGGAAATATGTGTGTATAAGAAAAAAAAAAATACTCGTAACAGCTGTGAAAAGAGAAAAATTATTTTTGTTTCATGTTAGATTAATAAGTACATTCTTATCTCAATTTCTGGTCTAAGATCACAGTGATCACATGTGTATAAATGAATCATCTTACCAGAGACGGTGACTCTGCAGCTGTTGTAGCCGCGGCCATAACCTGTGTCCACCTCACACAGGTACAGACCCGAGTCCTCAGTCCTGAGTCTGGACAGCTGGAGTCTGATTCGTCCTTCTCTGAGGGCGTCTTTGTCACTCTGGACTCGTCCTGAAAACCTTTTGTCCTGAACCTCTGAGAACTCGACACCATCAAGCAGATAATACAGAGTTAAGTCATTATTCAGGCTACAGAGGATGTTCAGTGCTGAGATGGACGTGTCTGGTTTGGTGGTGAACGTCCACTCCAGTGTGATGTTGTGGTTCTCCTCTGCCTGATAGGAGCTCTGTGTCACATCCACTACAAACGATCCTGTTGAGGAGACAGAGAGGAGCAGACACACTCACAACTTTAGACAACTTGTTTTTTCCCCCGCTGACATGTTTCTGTCCATATTGTACATTACCGACATATATTCTACCAATAGTAAACTGACAATAAATAACATTGAATTACAGTATCTGAAATTATGTTTCTTGAGTAAGCACAAACTATCCTGGATTCCACATTTTAGGTAAGTTAAAAGGCAAAATTTCAAAGTCTCTCACAACGCTCTGTAAAGTTAAAATCTCTGAAATCAAACATTATTATATACTCCTTATTGTTCTATTATACTTCTGTATATGATATACTGTGTAAATGTAAACACACCATCCAATATACATTCTGCAAAAAAGAACAAGGATCATAAATAAAACCAACTCAAAAGAATTATCAAATCTACTTTTCCATAATTAAATGTCATATTCTTAAATTTAAAGACGGTTGACAATGTTCAAAGCAGAAAACAAATATTTGGTCCACAACATTCAGAACTTGTTCAAAATAACACCAAATACTAATGACCTGAGAGGAATCCATAGCCAGTAGTACGGACTAATGTAAAATATCACAGTATTACAGTCACAGGAGTTGTTGTGTGGGACACCTGTAAAGGTGATGAATTATACTGAAGTCTTTTCTTCATTTTTACAGCTAAAGTAACCCAAGCTTAAAATTTTAATCAAGGTGTTTGTTACATAGAAATAACTCCATATGAAGCAATGTCCAAACACAGTAACCATTCTGAGATACTAGTAGAACAACAGCCAACAGTATAACTCCACGTTTTACTCTGGCCATCCTTGTTCCACCTACAGATGATTTAATCCAAACATTTCCAACATTTTGTGTTCAAGCTTCAGCTCGGCCTCCAGTCTTTTTGTCAATGACACGTCTCCAAACATACATCTCACCACCATCTTTTAAAATGTGTAAACTAATGTATAAAACAAAATTCAACTAGAAATATAAATGTAAAAGACTGCTGTGATTTTATATTTATAAAATGTCCATAACAGTGCTGGATTTACCTCAAAGCACTCCACATGGAGAACATTATTTTACTTGTTTAAAAAAAAAAAAAAATAGTTTGAGAAATAAACTGTGGGGAAGAAAGACTGGGGAAGAAAAAAAAAAAAAAGAAAAAAGAAAAAAAAGAAAATGGTCATCAAAGGTTTGGTTTTTGGACCAATTAGTTTGAGATAATTTGCTGCTTTGTGAACCAGATATTTTCCCACCTTTAGTCCTAATGCTAAGCTGAGCTTAGCTAAGCCTTCTTGCTGTAGATCTATATTTACTGCATAGAAATTTTATGAACTTTTCCAATTGCCAACACAAAAGTAAAGAAGCACATGTCTCTAAATGTCTTAAAGCTTCCAAACATTATTTTGTATTTTGTAGATCTTTCTTTAGAAATTAGCTGCTATTTTCAGAGCCTTCTCCCACTCTCACACCATGCAGTATACTTGCAGCGTACTGAATAAGGAGGAACTCCCCTCCCACCACCACCACCATTCATGTGGAAAAATCTTGCACCACCAGCTACCCTTTCTTTTATTCATCGCTCTGTAAATAACTCCACTTTATGAAAAGCAGCCACTGTGACTCACGGATACCTCTCTAACCACAAGCCATTATTATTTCATGGCCTTTGAAAGAAGGGTCTATAGCAGGCGCTCTCACACTTTAATGTCGGAGCTCCCTCTGATGTTGTGTAGTACACAGCGGCCCTTGTTGCACTCCGTATGCAATCCCTCACTTGAATTCACAAACACTTCCAAGTGCATAAACAGCATGGAAGACAAGTGCCTTGCGAGCTAGCTAATGCTCTGGAACGCCATTGCTGAGGAGATAACAGCAGCCTGCCAAGGCTGATGTCTGGGACTGTCGTGGGCGGGGGGGGGGGGGGGGGGGGGTGAAGGAAGACAAGTGCGTCTGTGTGCCTTTTTATGAAAAATGCTGTTGTTTTCTGACCTCTCATGGGACATCATCTGGTAAGGAAAAAGAACACGCATCAGCGTTACAATTAAATGACCAGCGGATATGATTCAAAGAGTCCCACGATGTCCCTGAGCACCCTTGGGAACGTGTAGAAGGCTCTCGGCATACAGACGAGCTAATGGGCAACCTATTGGTCATGGTAGATTCAGTTTGAATCTCAATGAGGGTGTCAGTGTGTGGCTGCTCCATGACCGACAAGGTGTGGTAGGCCTGCTGGAGTTGATTTAGCCACATTGCCTGTCATTGCGTTAGGCCAGTCAACATCCATCAGTCGAGAGGGTAAAAAGCTTTTTTTTTTGTCTTTTCAAGTGTCAAGAGGAAGCTGCTGTCTTGGGAAAAAAAAAAAAAAAAAAAAAAAAAAAAAAAAAAAAAAAAAGAGAAATAAACTGTGCAGCGTGTGAATATAAAGCCGTGGAACTATTGAGCTGTCCTTCATTGCATTCTTTGTAGGAAAATGTGAAACGATGCAGTGATTTATTGAAATGTCTGCTAACATTCATGGAAATACAGTAAATAAGATAAATACAGAGTCTGTACAATACTAATGAACTAGAAAGTCAGTATTTGTTATGACCACCTTTGTTCTTAAACACAGCCTGAACTCTTAGGCAGTTTTGTCATTTCTTTAAATAGTCTTCAGGAAAATAGCCTTTATTTCTTTGGATTATTTGTCTCCACATTCAGTGTTTTCTTATCCAGAGTCTCAACAAACCTGCTCTAACTGGAAATGCCATCTCCATTTTTAAAATCATCAAAAATTAAAAACACTGTCACATTGGAAAGATGTCAACATACAAAAACTGGCTCAATACCTACAATCGATTTTAGCATCAGTTTAAAAAAAAGACAAACTAAAAGTAGAGTCGGTAATAGAAACACATTATTTACCTCTAACTGAACCCAAGTGGAGCATTAAAGTCCACAGTGGGACCATGAAGAAAGCCATGAAATCCATGTTGTCATCTTGTTAACAGTCTGTGGGGAACCAGATCTACTTCTTCCTCATCATCATCACATTCAGGCTGCAGACAAAAAGATAACTGTTACGTCTCAACACAGACATGCTGCCCAGTTTATATTGACACTTTGATTGTAAAACGACATGACGAATAAAATTGAGTTCAGCAGCTACGATGCTGACCAACTACTAATGTTAGCTGGTGGCTGAGAGCAACAACTACACCAACAGAAATCTACTAGATCTAAGAATGCGAGGGGAAACCTGAGCGACACCTAATATCTCTGATTTATTGAAAACTAAACTGAAATCAGAAAAATATAAGACAGTAAGAACGTCAGTGAGCAGCATACAGAGATAATTTACAGGAACATGCTTTAGAAATCCACACATACCATGATATATGTTTTTATTTATTCTGAACATGAAACTGTTGTCAAATCTGGCAAAATCAAATGTTGCTGGATTAAAACCTGCTTTTTCCTTAAATGTAATTGGGTGTAAGAGACCGACTGATCCTCTGCTACATGGAAACATCATCATGGATTTCTGGCAGTGAATATTTTACCAATTGTGTTTGCAAGAGGAGTTGACTTCTTGAGCTCTGGTAAACATCACATTAGCATGAAAACCATAAATTAATGACTGAAATTTGGTTGAATCCAGTGACGTCAGTAAAGAGATTTACCTCTAGGACAGAAGTGTTACCAGAACAGCAGTGAAGGTTCAGGCATGCATCAATAATTTATAATACTTTAGTTCAGTTTTTTCATGATTATGAGAGTCTGCTGGAACTGAGCAGGAAACAAATCTGAGACAGAGGCAGTATGATACTGAGTCAAACCAGACGCTCCGTCTGATCACCTTGGTAAAGACCGGAGAGGTAGAGACTGCATTATTTGTTCTTCAGCTAAACTGCACGCTACAAACACAGATCATTTATGGACTCAGTGCATAAAAATGACCACTGAATATGTACTGTGATATGTATTAACATGATAAATCGTGACACAGACTTCTTATACTCAAAGTGCATGGGCTGCTAGTAAAAGTTAAAGGCGTCAGTAATATTTTGCAGCATAGGTGAGTATAGTTTAACTCTGGACTTACCTGCTGTGACAAACCAGCGATTATTTCACCCACTCCTTAAACATGAATTTGCAGACACGACAGTCATAGTTTCACGAAATGTTTAACTTTTTCCTGTCCGAGCAAACGATCATACCTGTGTTTTAGGTATATAAAGTCCCAAAACTTAACCGAAAAGGGTCAGGGAATCACGACGTTTTACGCGTGCGAAAGTTTGCTTTCAGCTGAAAGCAGAGTTTAAGTAAAACATCGGTTTACCCTGAACAGGTATGATTAAGACGAAACCCGAGCACAGAATTAAAGCCCATAGTGAAAGACAATTAGCTTTTTCACATTCGCCAGTATGTGATTAAAATTCAGTGTAATCTACACTAACATGCAGCTGGTAGCTGGAAACACCCGCTTACACTGTACAGAAGTCCAAGCTGATCAAAGGAGAAACTCCAGTGGGAAACAGTCCTTAAAGTAGAAGTAGTTCAGGGACATTAAAGACGATCAAAAGTTCCGTTTGCTGACTGAAGCGAAGCTGCAGTCCAATCGGTCCCTACCAGCTTCGCGTGAATTGACTAAATGCGCTTGAGGCTCAGGTTTATATAAACAGCTGACGTCTGGGCGGGAAGTCCTATGACGCGTAAAGGCACTCAAGGGCGTAGATTTGGTTTTGACATTGGTGGGGACGGATGATACAACCACCGGACCCTGCCCTGTTTCTTTTTTTTTTTCTTTTTGTTTTTGCTTCTTAATAAAAAGAGGATAAATATACTTGCCTACATATGCTACATATGCTTTTAAACAATTTAAAATCACAATTCATAGTTTTATATGTTCAAGGTTCTTTATTTGTCACATGCCACAAATGGGGGGGGGGGGGGGGGGGGTAGAGGAAGAACATATATACATATATGTAGTGGAGATATCAAAGATAGGCACGGCTGTGGCACTGATTCAGTCTTTGAGCACTACGGTCACCCCGGTGTGTCGGCCAGAACACCACTTAAGGCCAAATTGCCCAGAGTACGAAAGAAGGAGGGAGCCTGAGGTTCCGTTTGAGGCACTTTATTGTCACCACTTAATTTCTGGGGCTGTAAACACAGCGGGTGTACATCAGTGTGTGTCTGGGTGTGTGTGTGTGTGTGTGTGGCTTCTTGTCATTTACGCACACCTAACGTGCCCCAGGAATCAGTGCACCCCCTCCGGACCAACACTGCCCAGCCGCCATTAAACTGCCCACCTTACTAACCGGATGATGTCACTAGAAGGTGGGCTGGCCCAAACTGACAGAAGACGGAACATTACATAACATTACATAACATAATACTTATTTTCCACCCTGATTTACGAATAAATTCTTTACAAATCCTACCATGTGGATTCATGGATTTTTTTTTCACATTCTGTCTCTCACAGTTGAAGTGTACCTCTGGTGCAAATTACTGACCTCTGTCATCATTTTAAGTGGGGGAACTTGCACAATCGGTGGCTGACTAAATACTTTTTTGCCCCACTGTATAGCCATCAGGATTGTTGTCTTAAGGCCAAGAAAGATGCCAAGCGGATTTATTTTACCAAGTGGATCATCATGGCCTTGCCATATTGGTCCATTTGATTGACCTTTATTATAATTATGAATTTATTTTATTTTCAGTTGCTACAAACGGGACAGACATGACTGGGGGATAGGACAGGGAGAGAGAATGAAAGAAAGAGAGGGAGAGAAAGAAAACCAAAGGGGAGAGGAGACGGTGAGAAGGTGGGGAAGAAAGAAAAAAAACAAACAAACAAAAAAAAAAAAAACACCTGGGTCACCTGTGTGGAGAAAAAAAACAGAAGAGAAAGCAAACAACAAAGAGCAACATAATAAAAAAAAACGGCACCTTCACAATAAACTAGCTAGCAGTAGATATCAGTAGATACTAAATAATAAACGATATTGTGCAGCACGCAAGATAGACAGCGCACAATGTGCTTTGAGGCAGCAGCCAAGAAAGCTGTAGTCCGCGTCTGTGAATACCCGTGTGTACACCTGTGTGCATACCTGTGTGGATCAGCATGCTTGCATTCCAAAGGTTCCTTCATGTAACGATCTGCTAGGGAGTGTGGGGGGGCCACAGCCCCGTCCTCCAGGGTATGAAGCAGGTATGGAGGAGATCAAAACTCCAGACATCCAGAGGCCCCCAGAACACAAGAGACCAAGGAAGACCAACAGAGGGGCAGCCGCGCCACTGTCCCAGTAAGAGCTGAGGAGAGTCACAGATGAGGGCTCACTCAGCATACTGTTTTCAAAACTGTTAAACTTATGGCCAAAACAATAACACAATGCAAAACTTAAAAAGACAGCAAAACTCAACAGCAATATTTTAGTGAAACATATTTTAAATCTAAAAATGCAGTTTAACCAGCCACAGCTGATTCTCATTGTAGATGAAGATCTACACAGGTGTTACTCCTTCAATTGTTCAACTCCTTCAATTCTGGCATGCCAGAAGATTATTTCCTAGGTGTATTGCCCTAGATGACATAAGATGTGATGTGGATGAGAACCTGTGGCCAAATGGAGAAGACCGAGTAGATTAGCATTACTATTGTATGTGTATCAGTGGATGGTGTGTATACAAATTCTTGTATTTTGGGATTACTTAGTGCAAAAAAATAAAAATACATAAACAAATATTAACGAATTCTGCATGATGTCTGATTCATTCCAGTAACATATATTGAAATTATAAACAGAGATGTGTCCTTGTTTTACCCAAGAAAACACTGTGTAATGCTACATGTTGTTAGTGTTTTTTAGGTCATTGTTTTGTGGGTGACAAAGTGTGTTTGTCGGCTGTCAACCTTTGCTAGTGTTCTGGAAGAATGAGTTCATTTGAGACCTGAATAAAGTGTTTTGGTAGTTGTAGTGCATTTTGAATGTGAAATGAACTGCTTTGCCAAGCTGAAGGTCAGTTAGGAGAATTGTGTGAAGAGTTTTGCAAAAGTGACCTAAGTATTGAGAAATGTGTCCTAGCGGCTGTAAAAAACTGTAACCTCAGTAAAACCAGGAGACGTGGCAGGAACATTATTGGACACTATGCCATCATCAATGTCCCAGGACAACGTGGTGGTAACATAACCATGTGTGCAGCTAAAAGCCAAAATGGTGATGTTCACCATCATGCAACCATAGGCCCATACAACACTGCACACATTATTGCATTCCTGGACACCTTGCATGACATGCTCACTGTTCAGAGACCAGAGCAGACCCGATATGTCATCATATGGGACGTATGTTAGTTTCCATAGGGCTGCTTTGGTCCGCAACTCGTTTACAGACCACCCATCCTTCATGGCACTCAACCTCCCTCCATACTCTCCATTCTTAAATCCCATCGAGGAGTTCTTCTCTGCCTGGCGCTGGAAAGTGTACGACCGTCATCCTCATCAACAGGTAGCCCTTTTACAGGCAATGGAGGAGGCATGTGGAGATATCGACCAGGCATCATGTCAGGCCTGGATACGGCATTCAAGGAGATATTTTCCCCGGTGCCTTGGACTGGAGGATATCGCATGCGATGTGGACGAAATTTTGTGGCCGGATCCAGAAAGACGACATGATGTAGGCTGCTTGTCTTTTGTTTTCCTTTTTTTTTGTGAAATTCCTATTTTGTGTTCTGACTTTGTCTTGGTTTTGATGAGTGTGAATAAACACCAATACTTGTGGATCCTTGTATGTTTACATGACACTGACAAAAGTGTGACCTCAAATTGACATCTGTACACAGAGAAAGCAAAAGCCAGATGTGTTTTGTATTCATACCATCAGTGTGCAGTTGGCGCATTGTGTGCTTAGTAGATGATGGCTTGTGTGTACTGTTTGATACGAAAACACCATTTTTACGAAGGTGTGAAGAGTTACAGTTTTTTCTGATTGCTTAAGCACATTTTTTGTAACTATTGGCTAATTTTGCAAAACTCTTCACACAAATAAGAAAACCTGTCACCCAATCATCAAAACATTGTAGTTCTCTTGCAAAAGCAAACACAGCTAGATTAACTCTTCACACCTTCGTAAAAATGGTGTTTCCGTATCAAACAGTACACAC
This sequence comes from Simochromis diagramma, assembly GCF_900408965.1. Lineage (NCBI taxonomy): Eukaryota > Metazoa > Chordata > Actinopteri > Cichliformes > Cichlidae > Simochromis > Simochromis diagramma. The sequence continues at coordinate 14,760 of NW_024387028.1, forward strand.
AAGCCATCATCTACTAAGCACACAATGCGCCAACTGCACACTGATGGTATGAATAAAAAACACATCTGGCTTTTGCTTTCTCTGTGCACAAGGTAGGCTATGTCAGTTTGAGCTCATACTTCTGTCATAGATCCATAAGCATAGAGGGATCCAAACTTCAAGTACTGGTGTTTATTCACACACATCAAAACAAACACAAGTGTTTATTTCCAAGTATAGGATTATTTGCAATCGCCATAATGACTATATGGGTTACTTGGTCTGCAGTGAACATGCTTCCTCTGCCCCCAGCATCTGGTCATCTAGCAATTCTGTAAAGTAACAATTTCAGTATTTTTACATCAATGGTATTGGTGTGTTTCTCATTGGCATATGGCAGTGCTACAAATCTTTGTGCGAAGTGACTGTACTAACCGATTCTCATTTCAAGATGTCCTTATGGTACTTGCTACAGTGTAGCGGCTCGAGTTAGGCTGGACCCGTTGGCCTCCCTCAGGGTCATTCCACGGTTGATTACATGGTCCACTATTGTAGCTCTGATGTCATCAGCAATTATATTTCTTACTCTTCCTACCCTTCCTCTCCCCCCTCCTCGTCTTCCTCTTGCTCCTCCTTGTCCTTGTCGTCCTCTTCATCCTACTTCTTCACCTCCACGTCCTCTTCCTCGGCCTCCTCTACTTCTCACTCTTTCTGCTCCCTCCATTGTACTCCGCACACAGCTTACCTGTATTATAGTGCTTAGGCTGATTGCAAAGTGAACTAATTATCTAAAAAAGTTTTCACATGTGAAAGTGTGCCAGACAGTTGGCAAATTAGTGTTAATGATAGCCATACATGTGTATACTTTTGCTAGGAGTGTGTTGGAAATTTGGTAATTGAGTGTTGTGCAGTGAATTGTGCCTACAGTTTTGCAAAGTGTGTGTTACAAAATTGCAAACTGAGTGCAAAGCAGTTTTTGTGCTTTTAGTTTTGCAAACTCAGTGAGTGGTTTTGCTATAAGTCTGAATAGTTTTAGAGATTGTGCTACAGGAATCACAGTTAGGGTTTAAGCATTCAGAAAAAACTGTAATCTAGCTGTGTTCGCTTTTGCAAGAGAACTACAATGTTTTGATTATTGGGTGACAGGTTTTCTTATTTGTGTAAAGAGTTTTGCAAAAATAGTCAATAGTTACAAAAAATGTGCTTAAGCAATCAGAAAAAACTGTAATATAATCTGATCTGTTATTCATTAATTCATTCATTAATATTATATATTATTAAGTTAGAGGAGTCTTCCCCTGCTGGTCATTAAAAAATGCAGGTTTAAGGTGATTAACTTTTCAGAGCTGAGTGTCAGTCTTTAACAGTATCTGATGAAACAGACTGAAGAAATAAGTCAAACCTCCAGTTTCCTTCTAGAAGTCACTAAAAAACCACCTGAGGAATTGAAATGTGTCCATGGTGGGAACTGAACACCTGCTGGGGCTGGACTTTGTCCTGATCCCTCCAGTTACAGATGGAAAATAAAAGTAAATATTTACATCTATTGTGTTGTTCAAGCATATTACGTCTAATATTAAGTATGAATCAAGTGTTATGTTGTTATGTCACAGGTTCCTGGGATTCTACCTCAGCATAATTTCTAATTTAGAAAAAACATATTGATATTTTGCAGTTACACTCAGCCGTACTGAAAAGCCTCTATCAGGTCTTTGTATGGTGATTGCCATATCTACTATCTACACATAGTGGTGGTAGACAAACAGAAGAAGACAGCCGTAGTGATCGATGTAGCGGTTCCGAATGACAGCAATATCAGGAAGAAGGAACACGAGAAGCTGGAGAAATACCAAGGGCTCAGAGAAGAGCTCGAGAGGATGTGGAGGGTGAAGGTAACGGTGGTCCCCGTGGTAATCGGAGCACTAGGTGCGGTGACTCCCAAGCTAGGCGAGTGGCTCCAGCAGATCCCGGGAACAACATCGGAGATCTCTGTCCAGAAGAGCGCAGTCCTGGGAACAGCTAAGATACTTCGCAGGACCCTCAAGCTCCCAGGCCTCTGGTAGAGGACCCGAGCTTGAAGGATAAACCGCCCGCAGGGGCGTGCTGGGTGTTGTTGTTATAATGTATGATGACAAATAAGAAGCAGTTTCCTTATATGAATAGAGCTGGTCAATAAAACCAATTCATGTGTTTGAGGCAAAAAGACAGCTCTGATATTTTTTATTTTATGTATTTTAAATTTATTTTAAATTCATTCATTTATTGAAGATTGAACAAAGACAAAATATCAAATGTTATTTTTTTAGTATTATTACCATTATTGCTTAAAAATAGAAAGGTTGGGGGTGAGGGCTTTATGTTACAAGAAGAAGTCTTGGTGTATTTCATGGTTTACAGTACATATTTTTTTTAGGACATCATCTTAAATTCAAATTTCAGTGCCAACTTATCAGTGAACTGTTCCTCTCACAAAGACTCCAAGATGTTGGTCTCACTGACACCTCAGCACGTTTAATACTAACCTGCTGACTGTGCAGAACTTTTCCTCTCACTGTGTCTGTGCTACTTTAGGCATTCTTTCCAGTAATGGCCAAAATAATAAGATCCTCCATAAAATTGAGGTTGTTACTTTACATCAGTACAATAAATGTTTACTGAGCATGTTGAAAAAAATAAATGGTGATGAACTGCAGCTCAAACACTTATTGTAAATCTCAGATCTGTCTGTAGCATTCTGGGTAATTAATCTCACGGGTTGACCAATAAACTCTCTGATCTCTTTCTGTCTAACTGTCTAAAAAAGTGGTGATATTGTAGAAAATGTCAATAAAAAAATGGACACTTTCAACTCACATAAACTCATATTTGATTCACAACATAGAAAACACCAAATGTTTGAAACTGTGACTTTTCACTGTTTATTAAAAACCATCAGCTCAGTTTGAAGATAGTGGCAGCAGTTTGGACAAGAAAAAACAGCTGGAAGACTACTATGTGACTAAGTGGTAGCAGGTCAGTAACATGAAATAAAAAGAGCGTCTTAGAGAGGCAGCGCTTCACTCGTCAGCAAAAACCAGTTTCTACTAATCATGGAACAACTTCAGAATAAAAATGCAAAGATTTCTCCTTCAGTAATGTCTCCTCTATTAGATCTTATTTTTAGGTGGAGGTGGACTGATTGCTGCTGCTGCTGCTGCTGTGGGTTTCTTCATCCTGCTGATCCTGGGTGGAGCAAGTAGATGCTGGCTTAGACAGAGGCCAGTCTCTATCAGAGCACTTTCATCAGATCTTACAGTTTCTCTTGTTCTGTCTCTGCTTTAAATTATGTTAAACTTGTGATATTCAGTTGTGTTTTGTTTTAAACAGAGTGACTCCTGCTCACACACCAGTGTAGAGGCCTTAATGAACAGAGCCTCAGCATTTGGAAACCAACAGCTGGACACAGAGTCAAAAGAAGAGATCCTGGAAGCTGCTGAGGAGAAGACCTGAACATTTCTTCTTGGTGGGAAATTATGTCCACCCTAAAGCAGGCCTGTCTTTGTGCTCTTTAACTCTAACATGTCAGTTGTATTCTATAAGACTTGATTTCTTAGTTAAATTTGCAACTAACAGGGAAATGTGAACAACCATGAGCAGCATAATTTCTCTTCATTGACCTGCTCCTGTTATCTTTTGGTCATGTGAAGAAAAAAAGCACCATTTTCCCCAAAGTAACATTTTGAAGTACTGTGTCTTTGAAGTACTATTACCACTACCACTACTATAACTAAGGCCTCGGTTTAACACGTGACTATATGACTACACATACTGTGACATAAGCTTTACATATGTTATATTTCAGTTTTACAAACATGCTAAAACACACTTCTTGAAAATGTCCGTCTTTTTCTCTCAACTGTGAAACAAAAACCAAGCAATCACCTTAAACACAGTTTAATCTGTCTTGTTTGACCTAACTTCACTAACCAAAATCACTGAAAAGATATTGCTTATTATAGTAACTACTTTTGGACCGTATATATTTTTTACTTTCATTATTATCAATTGTAAAATCTCCTCAACAATGTAGGATATTTATTAACAGGGTGTGTAGTATTCTGGAATCAGACTACTATTGATAAGACCAAAGATTTGAAGTGTGCAATAAAGTGTAATCAGATGCCATGCAGGTTTGTCTCTTTATTTCTGTGGATAGGTTGGACTTAACTGACTGTTAGCTGCTCTTTTAAAAACTCTTTGATTTCACCTGAGAGGTTTTCTGTAGTACAACTTCTCTGTGTGAGGAAAGTATCAGTTTCCGCAATGTACTTGTATGAAACCAGGAAGCATATGCCAATAAAGTTTAGAAGAAAGTGTCGAAAGTTACTTAGGTTCTGCGGGTTTGTAGCTTTTTGATAAGTGTGTCAAAGGTTAAGGAATTGTTTACAGCTTCAGTGCACAATCAGAATTCCGAACCATGGGAGTGGTTGATCAAAGTCCAAGAACAACATCACTTACTTTCTGTTCAGAACAGAAGACAGAAGAACAAACACACTGAAGAGAAAAGTCTGAACATGGATTTCTTGAAGACCCTTTCTCTTAAAGTATCAATGTTTAGTTTGTTTGTGATCAAACTTTGAGGTAAGATTTATTTTATGCTGTTAAAACATTTAGAATAAAACACATGATGTTATATTAGTCTGCTGGGCTGCTTCCTGTGAGATGCAGAGAGTAACAGGAAGCTTGTTTTGCTTGTTGATTTTCAGAGTAATCAGTGATGGCTCTTCAGGAGATCAGTGTGATCTTCACACACAGACCCTCGGCCTTCTCTGCTGCTGTGCTGCTTCTAACAATCGTCCTCTGCGGAGGTGAGCATACAGATGTTTAGCAGAGTCACACTTTGGAGAAACTGATAATGACTGGATGGATTCTGAGGCAGAGGAGTCCTGGACTCACACATACAGAGCCTCTTTCTACAACATGACTCACATAATGAGTACTGCTATGATATCTGTGTAGCTTATTTTTGCATTGTTGTTGCTTCTCCTTCATCTTTTTAAGTTAAGAGCACACCTCCTATAGTGTTGTAGGTCTCTGTAGTAATTCATGGTTACTTGCAGCTTGTTAATTGCTCTCATGATAAATACATAAATGTTCTCACAACAAACTGGGCAAAAACACAATTAACATGTTTTGGTGTTTGATAACAGTAAAAATTCCAGAAATGTCATTCTTTTAGCCTGAAATTATATTTTACAAAGAAATATAAAATACACAACAAAGAAAAAAATTCAAAAAATGTTATACTATTGTACATGTGCTACAATTTATTTTTATTTTTTTACACTGAGGCTGTTCTGGGTCAAAATCTACTTCTATCTATTGAGCTGGATTTTAGATTTGGGATTGTGACTCAGATCAAGGAAAACTGTGATTTTAGGGAATCTTTCAACTGTTAACAAATAATAATAATAATAATACATTTTATTTAAAAATAGCGCCTTTCAAAGCACCCAAGGACACTGTACAACAGATAAAAACACAGAAACTGGAAATATACACAATAATAAGAATAACAGATAAAGGTTAGAGCATACAGAGGTGTAAACATAAGCAATTTTAAACAGATGAGTTTTGAGGGTGGACTTAAAAAGAGGGAATGAACCAATATTTCTGAGGTCAGGGGGTAAGGAATTCCAAAGTCGAGGGGCAGAGCAACTAAAGGGATAGCTCAGCAGGTAGAGTGGTGGCCCCATGATCGGAAGGTCGGGGGTTCGATTCCCCTAAACAGCTACCCTGAGGTACCCCTGAGCAAGGTACCGTCCCTACACACTGCTCCCCGGGCGCCCAATGGCTGCCCACTGCTTCACTGAGTGAATGGGTTAAATGCAGAGAGGAATTTTCCCCACGGGGACCAATAAAGTACACTTTCTTCTTCTTCATCTTAAAAGCCCTGCCCCCCATTGTAATCAGACGAGCGGAAGGAACAGAGGGAGAGAAGATGAAGATCTGAGGCACCGGGATGGGAAGTTCATCTGTACTAAATCGGAGAGGTATGGTGGAGAGAGAGAATGAATAGCCTTAAATGTATAGAGGATTATTTTAAAATGGATGCGAAATTTAACCGGGAGCCAGTGAAGCTGCTTCAGGATTGGGGAGACGTGGTGGGTAGAGGAAGTCCTAGTAATAATACGGGCAGCAGAGTTCTGGACACGTTGGAGCTTGTTAATAGATTTTTGTGTAAGGCCAAATAATAGTGAATTATAGTAGTCAGATCTCTCAACATTTTTATTGGACAGTGGTGTCAGAGTTTAAGTTAGACTTTGATTCAGTGAGAGAAATGTTTCTGTTCCCATGACGTTTGTTCAGGTTCCCACAGAAACAGTGTAAATAGTAAAACAGCAAAGAAGTGATAATATGCATGTGGATTGTTCTGTAAAGAAAGAGACTTATGACCTAAACTTATCCACAAATTACAATCAGGATGAGAAAAGAAGCAGAAACAAAAAAAAGAGCAGAAAAATTATGAACATGCTGGAAGTAACTTTTCTTTCATATATTTGTTAGAAAGAAATGAGTCATGGTTGTTATTATTATTAATTATTAATTATTATTATTATTATTAATAATAATAATAATAATAATAATAATAATAATAATAATAATAATAATAATAATAATAGGAAACAATAAATGCAAGAGTTGGTCACTAAACTGTAAAGTCATAAAGTAGTGTTGGTCCATTTGAAGTTGAAGCACCAGAGCATATGTCAAAAAACAACTCAGTGCTTCAGAAACACTGTGGCACGGCTTGGTTCATCTGAACAAAGTCACATGATCAGTGACAAACTAACCTCCATTCAGTTCGTCACTGCTTCAGTGCCTGATTCAGTGGTTTATAAGGAAGTGAATCATTGGCGGGATTTGTGCTGTGTTGTGTTGATTTTGTGCGAGAGATAGTGAACCAGTGTGCCACACAATGACAGACATGCAGCCAGTGAGAAGCAGAGAACATCCTGCTGTTTCATCAATGAAAAAACAGTTTATTCTACCCCCTTGTCTAAAATGTCCTTAAGAAATACACCATAAATATAGTTAGTTGTAACTAAGTAACAATATATACAAATGTACCTGACACTGGATAATAACATAATCATGTTGAGGCAGGGACGTCAAAGTACAAGCACGCTCCCAGCCTGTTATATGATTGGAAAAAAAAATCATCAAAAAGCCTAAAACATGGGTGCTGGTTTAGCCCAGCCCGTTGACAACCACATACCATACGGCTCATACAACTGAGCGGTCGGCCCAGGTAGTTGCTGTGCAATGCCTAATCATAAAATAAACTAAACATAAGCATAAAAGTAAACATAAAACTAAACTAGCAAGAAATTTACAAAATATACAAATTTTCATCATTTGATTTCAAAATTTTTGTTTGTTTTTTTAAATTCAGTTTCGATTCTGGTCATTTACAGGGTGGGTTTAACCATTTATGTTTATTTTCTATTGTTTGAAACAGTTGCAATTTTTTTTCTTCCATAGTATTTTTACTTTTTGCTTCATTTTATTAACTTTAACAGCCTTCATTCAACCATGAAGCCTTTTAAAATTAAAAAGAAGGAAAAGAAGAAGAAGAGCTTGTTCATGCAATTTCTGGAGATTCGTCTGGCAGAGGAGCTGTAAGGAGTGCAAGAAGGTTACTCTGCAGTTGTGTTAGGAAGGTGATGAAGCAGTTTTCCATCATGAGGCAGTGTTTTCACTTTGCACTGTGCTTTCCAGCAGAGGGTCGATTGTATCCTGGTTGTTCTCTTCTTCATTCCTCACTGCTTCTCTCCTTACATTCATTTCCACATCCATGTTCCTCTGCTGTGCTCGTGCTGTGTGTAAGATCAGAGTTAAAGTTGATATTATGTAAAATCCCAAATCACAATTACCCACATTGACCTTTCCCAATGCCATGTCTTCATATTGATAAAGATCAGGTTATGAGACTTTGTGATTATATAAAAAATAATGTTAATAACCTGTAGATGGATACTGTATGGGTGCAACACACAAACCAATATCTATCAAACATTTCTAAATGACAGAATTATAAATATTAGAATTTCAGTCATCAAAACAAAAGCACAGCCTTTCTGATCAACACAACAGAACATGTTGTTTCTAAGTAAATGTTTCAAAGTTCACCAACAGAACAAACATAGTGAAGGTGAGGCCTAGCAGACAGCAACGAGAGCTTGCAGACACCCGTCAATCAAAGCAATGATGTCCTTTGCTCTAATATCCAGAATTATTTTTTATTTTTTTTTGCTGTATTTGCAGTTCTGGGTCTTATCCTATCCCATTGATGTGACACAACAAATTTCCCATGTGTGGGAGTAATTAAGGTCTATCTTATCTCCTCTCTTATCTTACACTTGGTAAACGTGCATGTGCATTCAGCAAATACAATGGAATGATAAAAGTTAGAAGGGGTTTTGAATCAGATATTTGTAAGGTGACTTACTTGCTTCAAGTTTCTTCTTTCTAATAAGCCAGATGACAACAGAAACAACAACAACAACAAGAACTAATAGAATTAAGGCACTTCCAATTATGGCTCCATTGATGCTACCTGAAAGAAAAAAAAGAGATGATTAAGGCTGAACAACAAGATTTTAGTGCAAGGAGTTTAAATAGCTGAGATAATTCAGTCTTTTCTTATTCTCAGGACACAAAATAATGTTGTTTGTTCAAAGCCACCTGCTTTATTTGCACAGAAAGTTTCTTGTGCTTTAACAGATGGGGTTAATACAGTAGAGAAATGTACAGTGGGGCAAAAAAGTATTTAGTCAGCCACCGATTGTGCAAGTTCCCCCACCTAAAATGATGACAGAGGTCAGTAATTTGCACCAGAGGTACACTTCAACTGTGAGAGACAGAATGTGAAAAAAAAAAAAAATCCATGAATCCACATGGTAGGATTTGTAAAGAATTTATTCGTAAATCAGGGTGGAAAATAAGTATTTGGTCACCTCAAACAAGGAAAATCTCTGGCTCAATAACAAAAATACAACTCAATACTTTGTAACATAACCTTTGTTGGCAATAACAGAGGTCAAACGTTTACTATAGGTCTTTACCAGGTTTGCACACACAGTAGCTGGTATTTTGGCCCATTCCTCCATGCAGATCTTCTTGAGAGCAGTGATGTTTTGGGGCTGTCGCCGAGCAACACGGACTTTCAACTCCCGCCACAGATTTTCTATGGGGTTGAGGTCTGGAGACTGGCTAGGCCACTCCAGGACTTTCAAATGCTTCTTACGGAGCCACTCCTTTGTTGCCCGGGCGGTGTGTTTTGGATCATTGTCATGTTGGAAGACCCAGCCTCGTTTCATCTTCAAAGTTCTCACTGATGGAAGGAGGTTTTGGCTCAAAATCTCACGATACATGGCCCCATTCATTCTGTCCTTAACACGGATCAGTCGTCCTGTCCCCTTGGCCGAAAAACAGCCCCATAGCATGATGTTTCCACCCCCATGCATCACAGTAGGTATGGTGTTCTTGGGATGCAACTCAGTATTCTTCTTCCTCCAAACACGACGAGTTGAGTTTATACCAAAAAGTTCTACTTTGGTTTCATCTGACCACATGACATTCTCCCAATCCTCTGCTGTATCATCCATGTGCTCTCTGGCAAACTTCAGACGGGCCTGGGCATGCACTGGCTTCAGCAGCGGAACACGTCTGGCACTGCGGGATTTGATTCCCTGCCGTTGTAGTGTGTTACTGATGGTGACCTTTGTTACTTTGGTCCCAGCTCTCTGCAGGTCATTCACCAGGTCACCCCGTGTGGTTCTGGGATCTTTGCTCACCGTTCTTATGATCATTTTGACCCTTAGCGCGCCACTCGTGACTACAGCAATGGTCCTGGGTCAGCCCTGACTTTGTGAAACTAATCCTAAAGTAATATGGTATTTCTAACCACTGATATACCACAACTTTTTCCTTTCAACAGCTACTGAACGTTAGGGGACCTAGCTGCTATCGGATATTTATATAGCGATCCTCCAGCTTCAACACTGTATCACCCTTCAAGGACCTGCAGTTCAAAAAAAAGCGCCCCTCGACAGCCCAACCCATCTGTTCTTGATTGGATTGTTACATGTGATTGACATGACATGACCCATCGATGAAAGGAGAAAATAGGGTCAAAATCCGGATTGAACTTGCAGGGGTTTCCACAAGGCCACACACAAATCTTTTACACATACAAATCTTTTTTTACACTACAAATCTTTTTTACGCACACACAAATCTTTTTACGCACACACCCAATCTTTTTTACACATACAAATCTTTTTTACGCACCACAAATCTTTTTTACACATACAAATCTTTTTACGCACACACAACTTTTTTCGCACACACAAATCTTTTTACCCAAAAAATCTTTTTTACGCACACACAAATCTTTTTACACATACAAATCTTTTTACACATACCTATTTTTTACAAGTACAAAATATTTATGACCACATTTTGAGCCCATAGAACAGGAGGGGAGATGGAGAATGGGCAGACAACGAGGTCTGGTTGAATTGGGGTTTAGTCCTCATGTCTTGATACAGCCCCACTTTGTTCTGCCTTGCTGCTTAATTAAAAACTGTTTAAGGTGTCCTGCACTGTTATATATTTTTCCCTATATGAAGTCATTCTTGTTTGAACACAAACTCAACAGAGCCTTTAATCTTTCAGTCTTTCTCCTCCCCCCCCCCCCCCCCCCCAAAAAAAAAGAACAAAAATCCCACATGCATACTACCCCTTAGGGCTAAGCCCCGGGTGTTTCAAATGTCTGGCTCCGCCTCTGCAGTCAGTATTACTTTTATTAATCATTTTGGCAGTTAGCTGTCAGTAAAGGAGCTCATGGAGGCTACATGTGTTCTGTAGTCGTGAAAGAAGTTCATGTGACCTGTAATAAGATTGTTTCAGTAAGTTAACAGAACATAATGTAAATACCTCTGTCTCTTTCTGGGTAACTCAGAGAGGTAGCTGTCATGCACAGATGGAGGTACCACAGGTGTGGTTCAGGCCTTAGGGGGCAAGGGGGAGGGTGGTGACCATTACACAATTTATGTATTTATTTAGCACTCTATTAAAATCTAGTTTTAGAAAATGTAACTCAATGTTAAAATGATTTATTTAATTCTGGCCTTAAGGGGTCCTTTACAATTATCATTGTTTTGAATTAAGAGTGACAGATACAGTGGGGCAAAAAAGTATTTAGTCAGCCACCGATTGTGCAAGTTCCCCCACTTAAAATGATGACAGAGGTCAGTAATTTGCACCAGAGGTACACTTCAACTGTGAGAGACAGAATGTGAAAAAAAAAAAATCCATGAATCCACATGGAAGGATTTGTAAAGAATTTATTCGTAAATCAGGGTGGAAAATAAGTATTTGGTCACCTCAAACAAGGAAAATCTCTGGCTCTCACAGACCTGTAACGTCTTCTGTAAGAAGCTTTTCTGTCCCCCACTCGTTACCTGTATGAATGGCACCTGTTTGAACTCATCATCTGTATAAAGACACCTGTCCACAGCCTCAAACAGTCAGACTCCAAACTCCGCCATGGCCAAGACCAAAGAGCTTTCGAAGGACACCAGGAAAAGTATTGTAGACCTGCACCAGACTGGGAAGAGTGAATCTACAATAGGCAAGCAGCTTGGTGTGAAGACATCAACTGGGGAGCAATCATCAGAAAATGGAAGATCAAGACCACTGATATTCTCCCTCAATCTGGGGCTCCACGCAAGATCTCATCCCCTGGGGTTCAACA
>NW_024387029.1:0-180612 GCF_900408965.1 Simochromis diagramma
GACAAGTGCACTTTTACAGTCTGGTGTTTTTTTTTCACTTAATGATGTCATTAAGATTCACTAAGTCTTCCTGTTCACAAGCCTGCACATGTCACAACACACACAAGCAATAGAAGGATAAAAATGTGAAATCTGTTTTTGTATCATGTGTCTGACTTTAAGTGAAGTGTCCTGTCGATTGGGCCAAATTTGGAATGAGCTGTTACTTTATATCCACTGGGAGGAAAATTTGGTCTGACAGCAAGGCAGACTGTCAGTCCAGAGGAGCCAATCTGGTGATCATAAACAACAAAGAGGAACAGGTGGGTGTGTTTGTTTGATGCAACTGCCAGAAGTTCTGTGTTTTAACCATCTGTCCATCTACTGTCTATTGATCTATCTATTCTATAAAGGACAAGAGAAGTGAACTGAAATGTTTCATCTCATTTAGTTTTTCTTTCAGACAAATTCACAACATGATATTACTACAACAGAAGTACTGAATTATGACTGGCCGAAATATTTATGTCTGATTTCAATTAGGAATTTATTGAACTGAATATGAGAGGAGACTCCTGGATTGGTCTGACAGCCGGTTACAAAAGTAAAACTGGGGAACATGAATGGGAATGGGTGGATGGATCCCCGCTGACAGAGGCGTGAGACATTTTCCTTTAAATTAAAACCAAAACCAAAAAGTTATTATTTAATACCTCCATGTGTTGGAAGACAGAATGGCAATACATTACATCAGCAACCGAATATATGACCCACATTTAAAACCGATGTCTGTAAACAGCTGAGAAAATATTTTCAAAGAGCAGAGAGTCAGCTCTGCCTTCTTTTTATTCTAAGATTTAAGAGTATGAAGATTTAATATTCATGAAAAACTTGAAAACTGTTAATGTACATGATGAGACTCAGAGAAAAGTCTAAAGCAGGTCAATTGCGACAGAAATCTGGAAAATGCTTATAGAGAGTCATAGTTATATAAATGTGACAATTGACATGATTTTAGTCTAGTTTAATATATTTTTTTTTTATCCAACAGGTTTTGGGCACCAGGCCAGCAGGATCCTGTTCATGGTTTTTCTGCAGTATGCTGTGAAATTAAGGAAAAATGGACACGATCACAATCTTCTGTATCCAAGACCTGGATCTGTGAGAAATGATTTTTGACTGATGACATAAGGAAAATTAAAATTTCTGAATAATCCAAGTAGTTCTCCAACTTCAATTAGACATCATTAGTGTTAAATTTCATAAAGGTTTGTCATCTGTTACTCATGTTTTTGTTCTACTGTGAGCAATTCCTGTCTTTACCACAATGGATCATTTTAATGTTCATATTTTTGACTTGGTATTCTAATATTTTATTGTTTGCTTGGGTTATTGATCATTGGTTTTGGACAGAAGTTTTTGTTTTCTAAGGATGCAGGAAAGATTATCGCTGATTAATATGTATTTTAAGAATTCAAAACATTAAAAACAGTTACAACTGTTTTGAATTCTTAAAATCTGTTTTTCATTAAATTTTAATGAGAAACAGATTATATGCACATAATAAAATGTTTACAGAATATGCAACAGAGAAAAATAAAATGGAAAATATAAATCTAAACTGTAAAATCAATTGTTTATTTTCTTAATGGAATAATGACAAACGATGGGGGCAGTTTACAGACTACGTGGTAAATTCTATTTGGATTAAGAATTATATCATTACAAATCATTGAACTCCATCCAAGCCTTGGTTTTCATCTTTACCAACAGCTCCTAGATTTCAGGGGGACATCTTGTCCTAAATCCTCTCACCCCTGCAATTCTGTTCTGCCATGATGGTTCATCTCAGTCTATTCGCGAAATACATTCATTTCTCTATCACAATAAATCATGTTCAGTTCTTCCACGTGATCTCTTTTTCTTGAACTTTAGTTGATGAGATATTCAAAACCTTCACAATTTTGAGAAACAGAATTTTGAAATTGTTCTGTAGAATTTATAAAAACAGTTTTTAAGTGATTGGTGAACCTCTGTCCGTCTATATCTCTGAGGAAGTCTGCCTCAGTCAGTCCACTTTTATGCTCGCCACGTCACTTTGTGACAGGGAAACAGAGAAGTTCAGAAAATGCAGAGTGGTCAAAAAGCATGCTCGAGATCAGCAGACCAGACAGCATCCATGGGCTCATTATAAACTACACGCAGTAAACAGAAAAGTGAAAAGGCTGTAAAATTGCCGTAAGCATTTGTACAGTGTGTACAAAGTGCCATTTTCCGGTTGAGCTTTAATCAACGCCTCCGCTGTTAGAAAGCTCAGCAGTGACGCCTTCTGGGAAAGAGCTTAATTACATGCATGTGATCGGCTGCCTCGTTCACCTACAGCAGTGCCGAGGACATTTATCCACGCATGTGACATTTTGTGTGCATTTATAAAGAAATTATCACATATGCACTTACTGCATAAAAAACCTACACAATGTCCAAATATTTGTTTTGTTCTAAAAGAGAAAAAAGCTCTTTAAAAATAAAAATCTGAAGTTCGCACAACACAAAACACGTTTGTTGATCAGTGTCTGCTGATATGTAGATTTAAGGCCTAACAACAACATTTAACCTGTTCTACAAAATTATTTTTACTTGAGACGTTTCTTTTTTCTTACAAATATATCAGGGGCGTTCATTTCTCTACGATGATAAACATCTTTCTGTCTTTTTCACTTTTTTAGAAAATTGAACAAAAATTAATAAGGTTGTGTATTTGCAGTTTAGCCCTTAATGCTTCTACAAACATTTTAATAGAGCTTTTAAAAAAAAGTCAATAAAGAAAACAAATACAGTAGTTAAGAGATTTATCATTTTTATTTATTTGTATTTGAATGAAAAATGACTGAAAACCATTTTTATGTGAGCAACAAAACACAGGACAGTATCCCCCCAAAAATCCCTGATTTCTGTCACATTTTTATGCTTTGAGTTTTCTGGCTGATGATTATCACTAAATTTTGAAAATAATTGCAAGGCCGTCATATTTGACATTAAGTTGAATAAAATAATTATCAAGGCAGCCAGAAGGGGCATAATTGCATCTCATCTGCATATCATTATTGAGATACACACTCGTGGCACAGATATACACTCATAACATTTTGGTAAATATTGGGGGAATCATAAATTCATTTTATTGGAAAATAAAACAACTTTAAGCAAAGAGTTGCATGACACTGCCAAAAACCTTTGGCCAGCTGATCCAGCTGAAAGCAGTGGGTCAGGCTCTGGTTTGACACTTAAGAACATAATAAATGTAGAGCGACCTTTTAATACCCACACAGGCGAACAGGCAGTGTTGGAGACACACGGGACAGTTCGATGTTTCTGAGTTCTCAAACTCAAACTGAAAACTACTAAACGTTGTTAATATGGATGAAATAGATTAATTTGACTGAAATGGATATTACAGATTCTGACTTGTCTCTTTCAGTAACAACTGAATGATCATATGATGGTATTAAAAATTACTAGAAATTTAAAAACTGTTATTTAGAAAAATCACTAATAAAATAACCATGAATCTTCGGTTCTCTAAACTTGTCTAACTGGAGGCGTGTATCCTCGGTTGTAGGGTGCTGTGTTTGTCTACGTGATGTTGATTCAGTCACACAGAGAGTTCAGTGACACTGACAGGAGCTGGAGGGTTAAAAAAATAAAACAATTTCAGTTAGTCCACTGATCGTGGAATGGCTTTTGTATGAAACATTAGTGGAAGTTTTTTTAACTCACAGACTAAAAAAAATACGTTTTTTTTTTCTTAATCTTAAGAATATTAACAGCATTAACAGCCTCGAAGAATGTACATATTTTCCAGCCCAGCTTGGATCTCCATCAGTTATTCCCAAAGTAATATTAATAATGAAAAAAGAAGCCAGGAAGAAAGATTCAAGCCTCACAGTTTAGACAATCCACAGTATCAACAAACTAAATTACTCAAATATGTTTTTCTCACCTTTCCAGTTGGTCCTGATAATGCTTTCATTCAGATTTGTGATGATGTCCACACCACCAGAGAGCTGAAAGACACAGTCGTACCTTCCCCAGTCTTCAGGTGTGACTGATAATACGCTCAGGTCAGCACTCATCTGGAAGGTCTCATCATTGTTGGGGAGGATTTCTCCAAGATAAACATCTTCATGAATCTCCTCCCCACCTTTCCTCCAGAACATCACAGCTCTGCCAGGACAGAAACCTGTAGCGTGGCAGCTGATTGGAAAGGAGGGAGTCTTCTGGAGGAGAGACACTGATGGAAGAACTGGAGAGGAGGAAGACAGAAGTTGTGTAGAGTGAGTGAACACAGGATGAAAGTAGTATTGAAAGTTGAGAAAGGAAAAACAGATAAGGAAAGGAAATGCGAACAGTTAAGGAAAAACGCAATTTGCAGTATTTCCACACGTCATATTTAACTGACATTACTTTAACTTGAGGCTATGAAACAGAAATGTGTTATTTTGTTAAACACCTGCTGGCTCCACAGCTCCACTTGGACCTCTGGTGGGAGGCACCAAAACAAAAGAAATGGGTTTAAGGTTGTCCACTGTGGGAAATCGGCCTCTTGCTTCATCGTCTCACATCCTCAGTAGGCAGCACTACCTTCCCCTCCACTGTTCAAGCATTTTGGTTTGACACCAAAACCAAAATGCTGCTGTGTTAACACTAAAGGGGACTCCTGTTATCATCTCCTTACTCCCACTCACTCTCTGCACTCCAACTTTCACACTTCTTTATACTTTGACTACACTACCTACACTCGCAAGCTTTGTCGCCTTTTCCACCTGTTTTTCTCCATTACCCTGGAAGCTCAACACAAGAAGGGATTCCAGCTTTGACTTCTTCACCACATCCTCCCAACTCTTACTGTCTCTACCTTCCAGCCTAGCCTCCTGCTCCTTGTTTCTCTTTCTGTCATTGGCCATCCAGTATCCACCTCCTCTCACCACCTCCTGCTGCTCATTTACCTCTGTATTACTCCCATATACCTCCTCATCGCTCAGCTCCATAACTGCTGTTATAGCTCTCCACCTCCTTCCCTATCATGTTAGTCTGCCCAACCCTCCCACACTGACTCCACTTTCCAGCTTCCAAGTCCAAAGTCTGCAATCCAAAATAAGCGTCAATTAATCTGTTCAGATTGATATAAACCAGCGTAACAGTCCTCAGCAAAAAATTCCAAACACTCGGGCAAATTTCTCTCAGCCTGGATGTCGCCCCCACCTGTGCATCACTCCTCTCCAGTATGATCATTTTTCACACTGTCAAGTTGTGAAAATGGCCTGAGCTCTGTTACACATGAGATGATGAAATAGAGCTGAGGTTGTGCTATAATAAAACTGTTTATGATACAGTTGTTCCACGTGTTATATTCAACTGTTATCAAATTAAAATGAGGCTTTGAGTGAAAGATTTTTTTATATTGATAAATGCCTGCTGCTTCTGCTCCCCTGAGATCTCTACTGGGAGTAAGACACAACGGGAAGAGTCGGTCGAGTCAATCAGTTGCAGTCTGGAAATGTGAAAAGTAGGGTTGCCTGTCTCCTGTGGCTTTACTTCCCACCTCTGATTCGCTGATTGTCTGCACCTGTGTCTAGTTTCCCTCCTGTGTGATTGTCTGCCACACCCTCACTGGTTTCACCAGAGTTCACTCCACACTGTGTGGATATAGTCTTCTCCCTGAGCCTCACAGGTGTCACACTGTTTTACCTTCTGTGTGACCTTCTGGTGTTCTCCGTGTCCTTTGTGCTTTACTTGTTAGTGCTACTTTTATTTTTCATCTGTCTGTAGCATCTGTATGACATCCCCCTTTACCTCTCCATATCTCTTTGGGAGGCAAAGTGAGCCAGAAAATATTGTAAAAGTTGAATAAAATGTTTGTGTAGGCAGCATGATCAGAATCTAGCAACTAAAGGGAGTGAGAAGCTCTTTGGACGAAATCCTTTTTCTCCTGCTTTTTGGTTGTTAGCATAGGTTTGAGAACTGTTGTTTAAACTTTGTTCGGGAATCTTGGGATTGAAAGAATGGAAAATTACAATCCTCTTAAGTCTAGGCTGAGGATGTAATAGTCAACCTATACATTTTTTCAGAGATAACTATTTTTATACATATATTTTAACATAAACTACTGCATATAATATAAAAACACTGCAGACTACTGCATCCATGAAAATGCTTTGGGTCATGTAATTTTACCTTTTCTCTGCAGGGAACTTCTTGCAGTGTTCCAAACTGTCTTCAGCCAAGTTGGACAAACCACATTGAGAAAGTATTGAGCGTCTCTCAGGTCAGCTCTGTCAGCATCCCATCTTATTTTGGTATTGACAGCCTCTGGTTTCAGTGCGATCCATGTCAGTGTCTTTAGATCAAGCTCAATAAAGTCCTCTCCATCATACCCAAAACGTGTCAATCCGGTCACCTTGCCAGTGGTTTCATCCCATTCACAGCCATCTATCCTCTGTAAGAAGTGGACACCTGAAGAAAGAGAAACAAAACACACACTAAAATGAACTTGTTAATATTATTCATTTCGTGAATCACTGCTATTTTTCAAGGTTTGAGCTATGCTCAGATCTGAGCTGATCTGTCAACTTTTTATTAGCATGACTAAAGGAAGATAGCTGAAATGCTGTAACATGTACAAATTAACTTGATGTGATACCTCAAAAATAAAAGATGAAGGACAAGAGACAGAAACTAATTTAACCCAGGAGTAGACATCTAGATGACAAATTATAAGAATCAGAACAACTGTTAAGATACAATTGTTAAGCGCAGGACAAACAACAGTGATTATAATTGATTGTTTTATCACAGTTTTAAGTATGTTCACATCTACAAGGTTTGATGATTCCTGGATTCAATGGAGAAGTACATTTTTAAGACTTAAGATCTTTAATTACACAATTAAAAAAAAAAAAAAAAACAAAATTAATTTACTTAAATCATTTTTGTGTAGGCATTTGTATAATTTGTACTGACTGGTGTAAGGAATAACATAAAATATCACACCTCCAGTTTGGTTGAAATCCTGCTTCACAGTGCATATTGTATCTGTGAAGAAGGGTGGCAGATTCTCAAAGCACACATGAGTGTAATACTGTAACTGCTGAGGGTCTTTGTCTACTATTTTCTTCGCCCAGTCCTGTTTTATTTCCAATATCCTGTTTCTGAGGTCACAGTAACCCGCCTCGACGCCATCAACCATCCCAACACCCATAAACTCTGAGATGTTTGGGTTTCCAGAAGATGCCGTGATGAAATACTTCAGTGAGTGTCTCTCTGTGGGGCGAACAATGTTTATATTGTTAGTATATAAGTCAATAAAACATACAAATAGAGTGTGAAATGTGATGCATTCAGTATGATTTGGTGAACGCATTCTCGTATGAGAATCAGTAAAAGTGATGTGAGTAGGAGTGTGTGTGTGTGTGTGTGTGTCTGCGTATGTGTGTGTGTGTGAGCATGTAAGGACACAATGTGACAGAAGAAAATCTTAATGTTATTTATATTTTGACAAAGATGTGGATGACGTTGTTAGTTAACTGGAGTATTAAAGTGGCTTCATTCAAAATAAGACATAATTGCAACTATACAAACAATTTATTTACATTTCACAATCAAATATCACAGACTGTTGGGATCAGAGGGCATGTGAATGTGATTGGCTGCTGAGTGAAACCACCTCTACGGCATATTTGGTTCCACTGGACTCTGACTAGCTGATAGGTAATAAACCTCTGTGAGTAAAGAAAATAAAAGTTTTCCCTTTTCTGAACTACAAAAATATTGATAATAATCAGCCTAAATCTTTAAAAACTACTTTAATGAGATAAATCTGATTTGAACCTTTTATATAAGAAAACCTGACTTCTTTCACACTTTTTACATCAAACCTTTTCATCTGTACCATTTATGATAGTAATGAAAAAGAGTTGTGAAACCAGTAAAATTCATACACATGATAAAATATATATTTATCCTGTTTTATATTCTCATAAATTGATTGAATGAGCATTGATACAGAGTCTATGAACTACCTACAAAAGCAAAACAAATATGCTGCTGTTTACAGATTTGATTAAATGGGTTTTTTTTACCTGCAAATACAGCAGGGCAGAAGAGAAGCAACATAAATAACTTCATCCTTTCTGTATGGTTAAAGCTCGAGGATCTTCAGACTTTGAAAATACGATGGACTTGACTTGGAACTGTGCTAGATTCAAACTGTCACCCACCAGATCAACTCTCTGATGAAATAAGTCCTCCAAACTAAACAATTATATTTGCTCTTACTCTCAGACGGCCCACAGTTTCCAGCCAGCTGTGGGCTCCACCTACAGCTGGCAGAAGAAACGCAAAAGGGAGATTATTTTCACTTATATCATGTCGTCTTTAAGCTGTCTTTGTTTTTAGTTCCCACAGACTTTTCACTGTTAAGAGATGGCGTGTCATTTTACAACCAACTTTTTATCAATGCTCTATGCTGAAATAAAAAGCCCCAAGCAGGCATGGGTAAGGACAAATCTCTGAGCAAGTGACAGAAAGATGTCAGAAAGCTTGTTGGGACTAAAAGAACTGAAAGGCTCTGAACAGCAGTGGAGTCAAATGATGGATACTCGGCTCCCCTCAGCCGTGCAGATGCAGAAAGTAACAGAAGATATGGAGTTTGCATGAGTTTAGCTGCTGGTGTTATATGAAGAATCTGTAACTAGCAACACTACAAGAGAGTCCAGGCAGGATTAATAATTTAAAAAAAAAAACTGAATAATTGAAAATTACACATTATTCCTGTGTCCAATCACCTGAATTCAAAGTACATATGGCATAAATTTACTGATACACTTATACAGGTCTTTCTGTAATCTTCTATTATCCAGCTCACACTGAGACCATTCTTTCCTCCTCTTTCAATAAGTGTGATGTGTTTTTAGTGAAGCTTTAGTCCTCATAGGATTATAGTATGGTACGTGTCATGTTTATAGTATACTGTCGTCTTAAATTTTTACAGATGTAGTGATTTTCGACAGATGTAAAAATGTTAATGCTGTGGCAAAAACCTGCCCATACTGCAGCACAGGGCAAGCATACCAGGCTCATGCAACTGAACTGAAAACCTTAAGGTCCTTGAAGGGCTCACAGACGTAAGCCATTAAATGAAAGATAAACTTTTTCTTTCCATTTGTGAAATGAAAGTCATCTACCAAGATGTATATTTCAATTTTCTCATTTGAGCCTGTTTGACCTTTTTTTTTTTTCTTAAAAATAACTAAACAATTCACTTTCAACTCTTTAAGATGGAAAAAAAATCATGTGCCACAATAAAAGAAATTATTTATCATTGCTTTATCATTTGGTTGTGTCATGGAACAGCTGTGTTTTGCAGGAAAAGGACCCAAACATAATAAATAAATAAATCAACAATAATAATAACAAACAAAACACTGGGTCATTGCAAATGCAAAACTCTCGGAAAAAGAACTGAACTCAAAGATCACTGCTTTATTGCAGGCTTAACAACAATACAGAATACAACACTAGATTGGGAATGCTAAACAGAGACACAAGGAAACACAGGGAAACACACACACACACACAGTTCCAGGGATGAGACATTGACAACTAAGCACAGAGAACACAAGGCTTAAATACAAAGGCAGTAACAAAGAAAGGAGAGACACAAGAGAAGCACGGCTGGGAGCAATCAAACCTGACAAGAACCGAGGGAAGCAAAACAGAATGCATTAATCTGAGACACTGACCTTCAAAGTAAAACAGGAAACACACAGACTGAACACAGACAAACACAGAGACATGGGACCAGGGCGGGCAGAAACACAGAACAGAAGTTGCTCAAAATATAACCAGAACCCAACCCCAAAGAACATGAAAACAAGAATTAACCTTAAGAACAAGATAATAATAACCAAAACCAAAACCACTGAGTCACAGACTCAGGACCATGACATCAACATGTAGCTCAAACATATGAATGTTTTACAGATAAAAGGTTTTGCACATCAATACAGAATATTTCTGAATACATGAAAAAGTAAGGAGAGAATGTCTTCTTGTTTAGAAGACATTAAATGTTCAAATAATTATAAAAAGTTACGGTAAGTGTGAACTGGGCTTTATGCCAAAGCAGACCCAGAGTGATTTATAAGCCATCTGTCCCATGCAGGTGATATGACCAATGATCAGACATAACATATAAATTCTCTAACTGAATGTAAATGTCAAATTCATTACATGAAACGATTATACATGTAATGCATGAATTATTATACATTAGATTTAATAAAGGGTGACAAATATTTGACTGTTAACTACACAAAAAGTAAACATATAAACATCCAGAAGAGGTCACACCCCTAAAGTTAAATGAACCAAGATAAATTATATTTTTGAAATGATACTATATCAATATTTGAGCTTCATTTGAGGCACATACATTTATTGCAGTGTGTGCCTTTAAAATAAACAACAAAAAACTTTTTATGATGTATCATGTTACCTGTTGGGTATTTTGATAAGTACTGTATATAAAATGTAAAACTTTAAACTGTGGAAGAACTGAAACAGCCAGAGCAAAGTCATGCAGAGCGCAGAACTGCGTGAAGGATGGTCATGTTTGTGGATTTAGTGTCTCAGACTGTTCAGAGGCATTGGCAGGAGCTGTAAGAACACAAAGATAAAGCTGATATTTTCTATAATGTACAGTGATTCATGATTTCTGTTAGCAAACACACTAGCTTTCTAGCTAAACATGCAATAAAGAGTCAGGCAAGCAGAAATATGAATAGGGAAGTCACATTATCAAGAAGCATAAATATCACATGCTGAGCATGGTGGAACATGAGGGAAAGTACCACCAAGAAATTTTTTTTTACCGCAACAATCACGAGCTGTTTCAGTTTTTGTTTTTAACTCAAACTGAGAAATGATTGGCAGACACATGACTAAAGGTCACATGACACAAAATCTCATCACTACTCCTTAAAAGCATTAAGCATCACAGGAACACGAAGCTTGTTTTTTGAAGTGTGCTTTTCATTCTAAATGCCAGCAGTAATATGTTCTACGCTGTTCCACATGAGCAAACTCTTTTCCTCGAATGTAGTTCACAGGTAGAGATTTCAATAATTTGTGTTCTGCACAGCAATGAAGATCAGCTCTGTACTTATCTATTACACTGATGCTTCTCACATTATCAGTCAGGTGTCATATATTAATCTCTCTGTGGCTCTGAAACGTAAACTCTTATATATATACACGTATACGCTACTCTTTCAGGCTGTACGTGTTTGGAACTAATGTTAAATGTGTCAGTATGGATTAAACACAAATTCAAAAACTAAATGTAATGTTTCTCCAACTGAGATCACTCACCTTTCTTTCTTTTGTATGCGACAACCGCCACAGCTGCAACAGCTGCAATGAGGCCGATAGCTAGAACAACCGCTGTAGGTATAATGTGAGCGGGCTTCCCTATTGAACAAAATATGGAAACACTTTAGTAATCCCACACATTTTTGCTCTGTGTTATAAAGAACAAGTGAGGAATGACTCAGTAAGGACCTCATAGTTGATGCATCTGACAAAACTGGAGGCAACAGAAAACCATTAAAACTCAGTTAATACTCCAATGTACTTAATCTTCTTGTGCACGCTGAAGATAAACCATACTTATAGTATTTCATTACTTTTTGCTTACTTCAGTTATCTACCATTTGTGTTCCATTTTAAGTGAAGCATCTTACTGATTTGTTAGTAATTGTTCTTTATGAATTGATAATAGAATTGTTTGATTGGATTGGTGAACACCAGTGTGACAAAGGTCAGCTTATCCAGCATCATCTCAAGAAACTTAATATTTTAATGTAAAACCCTTACACCATTATCAAGACTTGATAACACTCAATTGATCGTATATGTTAAAAACAGCTTTTAACAGGAAGAAACCTCCAGCAGAGAACATTAGACAACAGATGTTGAAGATGGAGGTGCCACCAGAAGGAAAAGGAAAATTGATGTAGTGAAGGAGGACATGCAAAGGGTTGGTGTGACAGAGTATTCACTTTTTAAAATCAATGGCTACTCTGTAAAAATGATTCATAACCATTCCAGGATCCAGTCTTACCCCAGTTGGTCCTGATCAGGGTTTTGTCCAGTTTGGTGGTGATGTCCTCGTTTACACCAAAGAGCTGAAACACACAGTCGTACCTCTCCCAGTCTTCAGGTGTGACTGATGAAACATTCAGATCAATACTCATCTGGAAGGTCCCATCATTGTTGGGGAGGATCTCTCCTGGATCTACACCTTCATGGAGCTCTTCTCCATCTTTCCTCCAGAACATCAAACCTCTGTCAGGATAGAAACCTGTAGCGTGGCAGCTGACTGGAGAGGATAAAGACTTCTGGAGGAGAGACACTGATGGAAGAACTGAAAAAAGATAAAGCTAGGAAGGTTTTACATTGTATTTAAATTGTCATATAATTTATTTTATTTTTCTACACCAGATTCTTTAATTCTACCTGCTGTCTGCAAAAAGTTTTTCCCATACTGAACCTACTTCTTCAAAAACTCAGGGCATTCGTGGACATAAAAGTTCTTATTGCATTTTAATTGATCTTCTTCACCATCCCATCCCAGTTTGGTGATGACAGCCTGTGGTTTTAGAGCAATCCATGTCAGTCGCTGCGGGTCGAATGTTAGAAAGTCTTCTCCATCATAACCGTACTGATTGAACGCATTAATTTGTCCAGTCTCGTCATCCCAGTTACAGCCATTCATACTCTGGAAAATATGAACACCTAAAAAAAGACATAGTGACAATAACTGCAGGAAACCAGTGAGATGTGAGCATTACAGAAACAAACATAGAAGGACATACAGTTACTGGCACATAAAACAGTCTATCAACTAATGGACAGTGTGGAAGGTTCACCTTTTTCTCTGCTTCGTTCACTGTTCTTATTTTCTTTTCTTCTTTTCTCTTCACGTGTGCATGAAGTAGCAGATCACATTATGTTATTTTCAGTGTTGGGTAAGTTACTTTAAAATAGTAACTTAGTTACATTACTAGTTACTTCTATCAAAAGTTACTCAGTTACTTCAAGTTACTCGTTACTTTCAAAGTAACTAGTTACTAGGGAAAGTAACTTTGGTTTTACTCAGAATTCTCTTGTTAATGTGTTGCTTCCATAACTTTGCCAGTCTTCTAGCTTGCTTACTTGCCACAAGTGCACTGTGCCACCTACCAATAGACAGGAAAAGATAATGCGCATATTTCCACGAGAGAAATCCCACGCCTGGACCGTCATTGACTGCTGCCATGATTCTAGCCTACGTCACAGCGTCATGTGCGCCTTTTACATCCAACACAAAAACTGCAGTCGTGGTGCTTTCGATTGTACTCAGAACTCTGAAATTCTGCCTTCTGAATAGGAAGATGTAGGTAACACCAGACTGCAGATGAGCTGCTTACAGGGCTGGACTGGGACAGAAAATTAGCCCGGGCATTTTGACTATAGATATTAAAAAACACACGCTGTATTTTAAAGAACATACATTAAGAAGCAGATTATATTAGATTTATATTTTAAATAAGACAAAATTTGGATTTTACAGCAGTAAAATTATTGTATCTCTACAGTTTAAAGATGTAATAAGCTTTGCCCCCGCACAGAGTGGATAGTGAAACAAATGGAATCATCATAAATACATTATTTCATATTTATTACTTCCCCCTCCTCATTGCTTTATTATTGTAGCTCTAGTAATAAATAATAATGTAAGGATTCTGGATCAGCACCATGATGCCCATAGTATATACAGTATTCTGAAGAAGGTCTAAAATGTCACTGTGTGTGCGTGCATGTGTGTGTTTTATTTAGATGGATTTTTAAAACAAATATTACTCATGATATAACATTGTGCAGACATGGCTGGTAAGGACATGAGGAGGAAACAGCAGGAGCTGTGTGAGGCTACTAAAGGCAGTGCTATAACATTTTTCTGTCATCATTTTATTATAGATTAAGTGCAAGAGTTGTTAGGTGTGGATAATTAGATTATAGTTTATTGCAATAACAAGTTGTGCCTTGTTCTCAGATAGACAGCAAGTGGAGAGTGATATATGAAATGATGGGATGGAAGGAAGAAGAGAAGCAAAGAGTGATTCACAGGCAGAGCCTAATTTATTTCTCACAGTTTTTTGTTGCCTTATGGTTCCAAGCACTGTCACCAATCTTTGCATTTTGTTATTATCTCATGACACTTGTTTAATCAGCTACCATCTCTCCTATGGACTTTTTAATGTCTACAGTCTCAGATCAACACAGCCCTGCCCTTCCCATATTAGATTCTTGATGAATGTGTGTTGTTGTTATTCAGCCTGGTTCAATGTGCCCCTTTTTAACTTTGAGCACCCGCCCCTTTAAACCTCTCTGCACGGCCCTGATCAGACCATAAAATTCCCAATGTTAACTGTTACCTCCAGGCTCCCTGCTGACTTTCCATCTCCAAACCATAAAATGTACCAAAAAGGAATTGCCAATGTTCAATGTGTTTTTTAAGTGCAATGTCTTTACTTATATTCGTAAATAGACTTTAGTGAACATGATTTACAAAGGGATTATAGATAAAATTTAAAATGACCTGACTTGACCTGAACCCTTAAAAAATACATTTTTAATGTCAACGATATTTTTTCAATCTTAATTCCATCTTGTAAACCTTTCCCTTTTGGTGTCATTCTTCTGGCACAAATCATTCCTGACACTCGTCTCCGTCTATTCCACCCTGCCTTTCACTTCTTTTATGCAAATATGATCCAGTCACTGTGATTTCTCATTTAATTTGCAGGAAAAATGTCATTACATGAACTGACAGGACTGTGTAACATTTTTAAATGTTGATAAAGAAATACGATCTGGTTGAGATATTTGATGTGTTTGTCACAGCACTGATTAAAAATAATCAGTAATGACCAACATTGGTCTAAAATAAATGTGTGTAAACAAATGGGAGCATTATTAATATTCATTCTTTACAAAACGCCTTTAAAAGGCTAAATCATGCATGAGATTTATGAGAACACTATTTAACTACGCAGTTCTGTACCTGTGTACGGGAAAACTTTTATTCTACCCAGGATAAAGAATCAGAGTTGCAAAAAAAAAAAAAAAAAAAAAAACGAAAAGAAACATTGTACTGAGATCAGACTG
The DNA here is from genome assembly GCF_900408965.1 of Simochromis diagramma. NCBI lineage: Eukaryota > Metazoa > Chordata > Actinopteri > Cichliformes > Cichlidae > Simochromis > Simochromis diagramma. The sequence goes on from NW_024387029.1 coordinate 15,250, forward strand.
CGATCCAAGATTTAAAAGTTGTTCTTACCTGCAAATAAATCACAACATAAGAGAAGCAGCAAAAATATCTGCGTATATGCTTTGTTCTTCATGTTGCGGAGGCATAAAGAGGCATTGGAGAATGTGTCCCCAAATCCAGGAAGTCCTCTATGTTTCAGAAAGTTTTTCGAGTGTTGGTGTTGTTGTGGATAGGCGTAGCTTTGGGTCACATGGTGTCGGTAATAGTAATAGTGATTGCTATATCACCCGTTCACGTCCTGAGGGAATTTTTGTGAATGAGTGGGTGATGGGGGAAGTCGACTTTTGCTGACCGCTCAAGCTTAGAATGTTTTTGATCACTGTTTTTCTACGGGTTTTAAGGATTTGATAACAAATAAAGGAGTTTTAACCTGGAACTTTGACTTACGTTTTAAACAGCGGGCGCGTCAACATTATTTCCCTATTCAGCTGCTCGGCAACTCAAAGGCTTGACAGTCGCCAATAGGTGTGATTTATGAACTTATATAAAGCGCAATGGATTCCAGCAAAATTTGCGTGTTAGTGTGTTCATGTTTCACCTGTGATATGAGGAGCGTGTTCTCATGGACTTTGAGAAGATCTCGTTCAATAAATTTGTACATACAATGCTTGTGAATAATGAAACCTGTAAGTACTAATATTCACGAGACTTTTTTTTTTATTTCAAGTTGAAGTGTTGTCGGGTTTTCTGTTAAGCTGGGCTTTGTGTGTAATCTCATGTAAAAAAAAAAAAGGCATTCAGAGGTCACATAACTTTTTACACACAAAGTTATCTCCATGTGTGCCACCTGCTCAATTCAGAGACACTATCACATGATGATGATAAGTGATAAAAATCTAAGAATAACATAAAACCAGAAAAAGAAACACTATTGAAAATCAGAAAATAAATGGAAAACTTACATGTAATGATTTAAATGAAATTTTTTATTCAAGTTAATTATGTTATGGCTGAGTGTGCTCTAGGTTCTGCTATGAATCTGTGAGTTGATGGCTGTGCATTTAAACTGGGTCCATTAAAAAATAAAAAGGTTACTCTCACAGTCTAAAGGAGATGTGGAAATCTCTTTAGTTTCTCAGGAGATCAAAGGTAAAGTTTATTAATTTCATTGATAGAACAGCTATTTTTGGTGTGTGATCTGTGTTGTAGGAGCTTCAGTTCCAGAAGTATTACAACATTTATATTTTTTTTTTCACCACCAAATGAGTACATATGAATTCCTGTGACTATGCAACATAAAGTTTACACTACTGTAACTGGACAGCTGCACTTCATTCAGTATTTTGCTTTGTAATATTACCCCTTTGGAGCTGTCTGACAACTAGGCTATAAATTCTAAGAAACTGAAAAACCGTTGCAAAATAAAACATTTTAAAGACAAAAGCTAATATTATCTCTTCTTAAAGTAAGAAGAGATGTGGTATATTTCATATTTCATTATCATTTAGGTTAAGGTATAACAGAAATACTGCACCTTCACTTTGATTGAACTGCTGTTTCAAACTAGAAATCAGCTCTCTGAAGAAGTTTGGCTGATCCTCAAAACACTTGTGCTTGTACCAGTGCAGATGCTTAGGGTGTTCTTCTAAAATTTTCCTCGCCCACTCCCGTCTTGGTTCCAATATCTTCTTGCTTACTGCTATGAAGTAACCCATCTGAACGCCATCAACCATCAGCACACCAACAAGTCCTGGGATGTTTGGAGCTCCAGAGGATCCAGCAACAAAATATTTCAGTGAGTGTTTCACTGTAGGGCAATGTTTATAATGTTACTAAATAAATCAGATGCACAAACAGTATTAGAGATATGATTCTCCAAAAGTTGATTCTGTTCATCTGGACGTAGCGTTTTGTGGGAGAAATGTTTCGTCACTCATCCAAGTGACTTCTTCAGTCTCAGCTGCCTGCAGGTTTCCCCAACCTTATATATGGTCATTTGCATAATGACTGAAACGAGCACACTGAAGGAACAATGGCCTGGGAGGTCAGTTCCTTAATCTTAATTATGCAAATTCTCATGACCATTGATCAACAACCATTCACCAAAACCCACTGATCAAAGCCCACTGATCAATGGCCATGAGTATCATTCACAGAGAGTTGGGGAATGGCTGCAATCACAGCATTGTAAGATGGCGACAGATGTACCCTTAGGCCCCCTCCTCGATTCAGAGATGGTCTTTCCCTTTTCACGTAGATGGCCTCCTTGACTCCGCTCTCAAACCAGCGTTCCTCCCTGTCCAAGATGTGTACATCCTCATCATTGAAAGAGTGTCCACTGGCCTGTAGGTGTAAATAGACTGCAGAGTCCTGGCCTGACGAGGTGGCTCTTCTGTGTTGTGCCATCCGCTTCGCCAGAGGTTGTTTGGCTTCTCCAATGTATAAATCCTGCCAATCCTCCGGGCACTTAACGGCGTACACTATGTACATCTAAGGGTACATCTGTCGCCATCTTACAATGCTGTGATTGCAGCCATTCCCCAACTCTCTGTGAATGATACTCATGGCCGTTCATCAATGGTCATAAGAATTTGGATGATGAAGGAACTGACTTCCCACCCCATTGTTCCTTCAGTGGTGCTAGTTTCAGTCATTGTGCAAACGTACTGTATATAAGATTGGGGAAACCTGCAGTCAGCTGAGACTGATGAAGTAACTTGGATGAATGACGCAATGTTTCTCCCACTGAAAAAGCTACGTCCAGATGAACAGAATCAACCTTTTGGAGATTTACTTACCTGGATGATTGAGCATGCATCAAGACATAGTGATCTTAGTGTTTCTAAACCATCTGATTCGGGTTATGCTCCCAGTGTTCTCTCTGAGTTAGCCCATATGGATATTATAGCTGTTGAGTTAACTAAAGAAAAGACTGTTACTCCACCCCAGACTCACCTGCAAATCTTTCTGGCATTGTTTCCCAGTTGGACTGTTTCACTCCTCAGCCTGTAAATTCTGAGGTTTCCCAATCTGAGCCCAGCCACACACCACCACCATCAGCTCCAAATAAGATTGTTCGTCCTCCTCAGCATGAACCATCTAAGACCATGTATTCTGTAGTAAGTAAGTAAGTAAGTAAAATTTATTTATATAGCACATTTCACAGATAAAAATCACAAAGTGCTTTACAATAAGATCAGACATACAAGTTAAAATTAATTAAAAGCCCGTTTGTATAAAAATGTCTTCAGCTGCTTTTTAAAGGAGTCAGTAGAGTCTAGACAGCGTAAAGACAACGGCAGAGAGTTCCACAGCCTAGGTGCCAGTGCCTGAAAAGCCCGATCCCCACGTGTTTTAAACCTAGTACGTGGGACCACCAGTAGCCTCTGACTTGAAGACCTAAGTGCTTAGGATGAAGCATGAGGTTTCAGCAGGTCAGAGATATGTAGCTGATGCTCCTTCTAGTGACTGTTTTATATTCCAACCTGTTTTGTCTTTAGACATTTCTGGTGTTGCCCAGCCAACTCCACAACCAGAAATTGTTCATTCGTTTTTTGTTTTTTTTTTTGTTTGTTTTTTTTGCCTGTCCCGTTTGGCTCTTTTGCCATCAGAATTGTTGTCTAAAGGCGAAGAAAGATGCCCAACGGATTTACTTTACCAAATTGACCATCCCAGCCTTGCCGTAATGGTCCATTTGATTTACCTTTTATTGTTTATTTTGTTTTCACTTGCTGAATATGGGACAGACTTGACTGGGGGAAAGAAGGGGAGAAAGAAAGAGGGAAAGAAAGACAGCTGAGAAGAGGGACGGGGGAGAAGGGCAAAAATCAAAAACCAACAGAATAAGCAGAGAAAAAAAATGCATCTATCGATCACCTGGATCACCTGTTGAGAAAGAAAAAAGAAAACAAGCAGAAGAGAACAAGAGTAATAGAATAAACAACATCACAATGATATATGGGAATATGACAGTAAATACTAAATATTAAACATTATTGTGCAGCACATAAGATCGACAGCACACAGTGTGCTTTGAGGTAGGAGCCAAAAAGGGTGTAGTTTGTGTGTGTGAGCACCCGTGTGTACACCTGTGAGCATGGACGCGCTTGTTTTTTTAAAAGGTTCCTTCATGTAATGATCTGCTAGAGGGTGTGGGGGGGCCACAGCCCCATCCTCCAGGGCATGAAGCAGGTATGGAGGAGAGCAAAACTCCAGACATCCAGAGGCCCTCAGAACACAAGAGACCAAGGAAGACTAACAGAGGGGCAGCCGCGCCACTGTCCCAGAAAGAGCTGAGGAGAGTCCCAGATGAGGGCTCACTCAGCAGCCACGGAGCAGAAGCCAGGGGGGGTTGCAGTGACGCGCCCGTGAGCTCCGCCGGCAGCCAGCCGTGCCTGAGTGACCGAGCCCCAGGCCGAGAGGCCGGCGGCACCCCACCTCCGAAGTGGCCCGAGCGAGCCCCAGGCTCCAGGCCCCGATAAGCGGCTGCCAAGGAGTGAGCCGGTGTGTACCCGGACGCCCACCCCCAGACACAAAGAACCACCAACGCACCGATGTCTGAGGGAGTCCGCCACTGGCAGGGGAAGTGGTGGTGGGGGGAGATAGGCCTCCAAACCTTGGAGGCAGCTAGAGATGGGGAGGGAAGGAGGGCAGGTGACCCCTCCCTGGGGCCAGCTCCCCCGTTGACCCCAGTAGGCACCCCCATACTCCGCGACCCGCCAGGGAAAGGGGGCCCAGGCCCATCCGGACCGGGGCCCAGTGCAGCAGCGCCGCCCGGCCCCACAGAGCCCGGGACAGTCCGTCCAACCCCACCACAGAGAAAACTGCACCCACCCCATCATCCACTCATCTTCCAGACTACATGACACAATAGACGCCCAGGCTGAGATCTTCCTCCACCTCTCCTGTATCTCCCCCTCCTGCAGAGAGAGTTCCTGAAGAGAGGAGAGCTCCTGCAAGATTACTGTTACAAGTTTACTGGCTCCAGGAGGTCAGAGTTCAGATGTGTGATGTCATCAGTAAGCGCAGAAAACAAACAGTGTCTGAGACGTGAGGGAGCGATGTTTTGCTGATGATCCGCTATCCTGCCTGTAAACTCCAAACCTGAACTGAGGAGAATAAAGTTGCAAGAAAAAGGAGAATGGAGTCATGTCTCTCTGAGGGTGCAACAACTGTAGATTTTGACCAGTGAATTGAGTAATTTGATATTCTTGCAAAAGAGTTTATCAATTCAATCACCCCAGAAATATTGATTTGTGAATTTTGGAGAAAGAGTAACACATCATCCGCATAAAGGCTAATTTTATGTTCCACGTTCTTGCATTTTATGCCCTTAATTGTTGTAGCCTGTCTAATTGCTGCTGCTAGTGGTTCAATAAAAATTGCAAACAGTGAAGGGGAGAGTGGGCATCCCTGCCTGGTGCCCCTCAAGAGACAGAAGCTGGAGGATGTTTGGTCATTTGTTCTGACACAAGCTGTTGGGGAATTATATAATATTTTTAACCAGTTTATGAAAGAGGATCCAAAACCAAATTTGTGTAAAGTTGCAAATAGAAATTTCCAGTTAACTCTGTCAAATGCTTTTTCTGCGTCTAAAGAGAATATTGTAGTTTCTAGGTTTTTACTGTATGAGTAGTCTATCAAATTAAGTAATCTACGTGTATTTGTTGATGAGTGCCTACCTTTTATGAAACCAGTTTGGTCAGGATGAATTAAGAGGGGGGTTATTTTCTCCAGTCTCTTTGAGAGAGCTTTGCAGATTATTTTAAGGTCTACATTTATAAGGGATATTGGACGATAGCTTGAGGGATATACAGGGTTTTTGCCTGGTTTTAGCAGGAGATTAATGTTTGCAGAATTCATATTTGATGGAAGTCTGCCCTTTTCTTTGATTTCCAACAACGTTCTGTAGAAAACTGGTGCTAGAATCGTCCAGAATTCTTTGTAGAATTCTGCAGGAAAGTCGTCTGGATCTGGAGCCTTATTATTGGGCATACTTATCAGGGCTTCCTGGAGTTCGCCTGGTGTCAGTGGTGAATCCAGTGCCATTGCTTGAGTGTCCAATAATTTTGGAAGAGTTATGTTGTCCAAAAACTGATCAATTTCCTTTTTAGATGGGTTTATTTGTGGTGAATACAACATTTTATAGAAATCCCTGAAAATGTTGTTTATTTGTATCGGATCATATATTGTGTTCCCAGATGAATCTTGAACAGCACATATAGTTGTTTTTTCTTTCTTTATTTTTAGCTGGTTTGCTAGAAATTGACCGGATTTATTACCATGTTCATAATTTTGTAGGCGTAGTCTTTGTACTAAGAATTTTATTTTTTTATCAATTATCTCATTTAATTGTAGTTTTGTTTTGCGTATTTTGTTTAATGTTTCCTGATCTTGGTGGGACGCGTAGGCTTCTTCTAGTGATTTGATGTTTTTTTCTAATTCCTGAATATTTTTGTTTTCTTTTTTCTTTTTATGTGATGAGAAAGAAATTATTTTACCTCTCATCACAGCTTTCCCTGCTTCCCATAGAACAGAAGCTGATGTTTCGGGAGTGTCATTATAGTCCAAATATGAAGTCCACTCTCTTTTAAAATATTTAATAAAGTCTTCATCTTTAAGTAGTGATATATTAAATCTCCAGTTTTTTCTTGGCGTAGTATTATTCTTGTGCATTAGTGTTAAAGATACAGGACCATGATCGCTGACAGCTATAGGGTGAATCTCAGTGTCTGAAATGTCACACAGCAGTGAGCTGCTGACCAAAAAAGAATCCAGACGAGAGTAGGAGTGATGGACATGTGAGAAAAAAGTATATTTCTTACTGGTGGGGTGAAGGGAGCGCCATGCACCGCAAAGACCAAAGTCGCTCATATACTGTTTGATTATATTTATGGACTGCCAATTACGCTGAGTTCCTGCTGTATTGAGCCTATGTCTTCATTTAGTCCAAGGTTGAGGTCGCCTCCAAGAACAAGTGTGCCATCTAAGTGTTCAGAGAGTGCACTGAAAAAACCGTGAAAGAATGAGAGATCATCAACATTTGGACCATATACACTTGCAATACATAGCTTTTTATCAAGTATAGAGTAGGCTTGGCTTAAGTGTGTGTATCCTATACGACTGTGTGCGCTGTCTGACTGATGTAAATGTGCTGCCGTTGAGCGCATGGTGCATATGTGTCGAAATAAAGGATGTTGTTTGTGGATGAGTGTCGAAGCAGGTGATCGAGGCAGTGAAAGAAATAAAGAAAGAAACCAAGAACAGGGGTGAGCAGCATAAAAACAAGAGGGGGAAAAGAGAGGAAAAAAACGAGAAGAAAAAAAACAAAACGTAAACATTCCAATTAAATCACTGACGGAGAGTGACGGTGTTAATTCTGCTATGAAATCACACTTTAAGATGCGATTTGATATCGGTAAGTTAAACAGATGTTAATGCAAGTTAGTGTGAGTGGATAGGGAAAGGGTGTAGCCGATTCTTATCTGGTGTGAAGTTAATACAGCCACGGAGTGATGTTGGGGTCGCGGTGGAGCTGTCCGTCCACGTACAGCCGGTCCACAGCGATGACAGCGCGGGAGCCCTTCTGGATGAAGCCGCGTCGGATTGGGAAGAGGACCCTGCGTCGTTCCAAGATCTCTTTGGGGAACTGGTCGTTCACGCTGAAGTCCGTTCCTTTTAATTCCCGGCTTTTCACATGTTGCTTTTGTTTGAAGTGGCCGAATTTAGCCACGATAGGACGTGGGCCGTAGCCCGAATGGGGCCGAGGCGATGCACCCTATCGAAAACGATGTTCTTCACCTTCACACATGTCAAGCTCTCCTAAGTACCACTATGAAAGCATGAAACTCATAAATCTTACAACACAAAATTATTATTATTAAATTAGTAAAATTTGTATCTGCAATAAAGATTTTTTCATACATTGTATACATTCTACCACAGGCAAAGTTGCCTCCATTTTTATAGTTTTTATTAATATTTTGTAATAATTTATTCTGTTTTGGGAGTGTTTTTTATGTATCTGTATTATATTATACATACACATTAAAAGTGAATCTCTGTCCAAAAAATGCACTCAGTTTACTTTTTACTCACTATGAGCTTTATTCATTATTCTCCCCCAGTAATTAAGGTTAGGATGTGTATTTTTTCTATTCCAATCCATTCTTCTTTTGCAGCATTTAAATAACCTTTATCAAATTTGATGGTTTTGTTACAGACTTTTCAAAAAAGTGTTTTGCTTTTCTTTCACAAATGTCGGGATTAAATTGTGTTAAAATGCACAAAACAGTGATGTCATGTTTTGTGGTGAGGACCCAGGCACAGAGAGACTTGATGAATTTAAGAATCTTATGATTTAATGAAAAAAAGAAGTCTAAATATCCAAAGTCAAGGGGAGTCACGTGAGCAGACCGTGTCTTGCAACCCATGAGGAAGTTTAAAAAAGGGATAAAACACTCAAGCAGGTCAAGCAAGTTTTTATGTTTGGTTGAGATCACTATTACTGACGAGCAGCCCAAATGAAAAAACTGAAATACATAAAAAAAAAGAAAAAAGAAAGATGTTTAGTTTGTGTGTATGTTTTTTTTTTTCTTAATTGTATTTATCTCCTTTTAAGTGATTTATATCTTTGTTATAAACAAAGTTGAAAAAGAGCTTTGGATTCAGCATAAAATACATAAAGCACAATTATAATTAAAAAGCCCTACTTCTTTTTTTAAATTTTACTGTGTAAGCTCAATGATGAAACAGGCTGATGCTTTGGCACATCCAACTGTATTGCACTCTTCATTTTAAAGACAATAAAACAAGCGAGTCTTAATATTGTTTAAGCAGCATATGTGAATTCAGAATCAGGCGAAGTTCAGAATCCACTTAAAAATCACGTTTTTAACATATAAGGCTCCACATGGACAGACCAAGCTTAAATATCAACGCTTTGGCGAACTTATCATTGAAGCTTTGCCTTTCAGGTCCTCTAACTAGAGTCTCATAACTATCATTCACTTTAATTTTCAAACCAAAGGTGTGTCTGAGCCTCCCTCTGCCTATCAGGTCTATGTTTGTTTTAAACAATGGCTGACTGCTTATAGATTAGTGTTCCCTCAGTCTTTTTTCCTTTCTTTTGGGCCATAGTTTACAACTGTTTACAGACTGTTTACATTACAGGTGTATATGTTGGAATGAATGCCTGATTATGTGTCTGTTTATGTCTCTAGGTCTATGTTTGCACATGTATAGTTTTAATGTGTTCAAACTGTGAAACACTTTGTAACTCTGTGCTTTGAAAAATGCTATACAAATAAAGTTATTATTATTATCATTAATTATAATAATAATAATGATGATGGTGATAATAGTGATCATAATAATACATTTTTCCACTAGCACAAGTAGGACAGTGAAAATAAGAAATGCCCCTTAATTCAGTGTTTCACCTTGATAGTTGTGAGTCATGTACAGACCATTAAGTCCAGTAAAACAAAGACATCCAGAGTGGAGTCTGGATGTCCCAATATGTGCCCCATCAGGGCACATATTTTTTAAAAAGTACTTCAGTAAAATATTTTTGGCCATGTTTCCATTCCACTTTTTTTTTGTGATTTCAGCCTCCACATTTGAAGTGATCCATGTCCCAGTCTCAAGATCAAATGCAATGAAGTCTTCTCCATTATATCCAAATAGATTAAAACCATTAATCTTTTCAGTCTCATCGTCCCATTCACAGCCTAAAATCTGCTGGATAAGGTGGGCACCTGAAGGAGAAACAAGGTTGAACTAAACCAGAATGAGATTCAGGTTCCCTCCTATTATAAGTGCTATTATATATTTCAAAGTTTTTCTCAACCTCTTCAATAAATGTACCAGATATTGTCAAGTAAATAATAAAAGTAACGTACCCTCAATTTCATTTGAGTGCTGTTTGAAAATTCTAGTTTCATCAATCAAGATTTGCTGATAATTCACACAGTTCTTAGTGTATGTTTCCCATTGCCGAGGATCATCTTTTATGAACTCTCTTACCCAGTCTTGTTGGGGTTCTAATGTTTTCATGTTTATGTTGTAGGAACCCATCATAACATCATCAATAGTTACCACTGCTAAATAATCAGGGGTATTCGGGAATTCAGAAGATATCATGACATAAAACTTCCAGGAGTGTTTTGCTGTAAGAGAAACAGAATTTGTTATTTTTTTTCACTAGTTGTCATGTCAGCAAGTGAGAATGAGTTTGGCTCTGTTTCTACTTGCAGAGTGGTATTTAACTAGTCTGTATTTAGTTGTTGTTTACTCAGTTGATTAGGTAGACCTAGCTGCTGACACAACTTTATCACACACTTTTGCTCCATGTTTTTCTCTTTAGGCTAATTTTAATTTCAAATTTAGTTGATAACAATAGTCTCGTTGAGCAAATTAGAAATTAAAATATATCTTGATTGTTGATCATGATCTTACCTGAAGATGCAGCATGACATAGGAAAAGGAGTATCGTTAGCTCCTTCATCATGTTTAGACAGCTGGATTCACACTGAACAACTGAGAGAAGTGTGAGATGGTTTTACAGGTTTGTTCAGTCTAATAATGTTTCCTGGTTTACTGGAGTTTTTTGAATGGCTCAACGTCAACTGACACCCTGCAGAATAACATGGACTTTGCTCCAACGAATACTCTTTCAGTTTAACTTGTTCAGTAATGAAATGAAATAGACTTCTTTGTTATGTTCAAAACTTTTTTTTTACATTTTTACTTTGATTCATTTGTTGCTGCTTGTCTTGTGCAAAGTTTAAAATAAAGTAAATCATGCAAAACATAAACTGAAACTTTAAAGATGTGCACCATAGCCATGACTGAGCCAACAAATATGTTGGTTTTCACAAGTAACTTCTATATAGAGCTACATATAGGTACACAAATATTGTGGGTTTATTTTGGCTATCGTATATTGTTCTGTGTGTTTTGAGATATTCGCCTCTGCTTTTCTGCTGCTAAACTCCACAGCATACCCGGTTATGTTAAAGGCTGAGCATTTTCGAAAAAGCAAACTTTTAAAAAGTTAAAAAAAGTAAAACTTTTTTATTTTTTTAATGTTAACATTTTCAGCTACAAAGGAGTTTACCAGACAGTTACTATAGTTTATTATGCACTTTGAATTATTAAGAATTGTGGTGGAGCCTCAGTGGGTTTCCAGTAGTGTACTAAGATAAAGATGTGTACAAGAAAACCTCCTTTTAAACGTCTTTTAATCTCTAGCTGTCATCTGTAGCCGTTTCCATTGTTTAAAAAAAATTACTAAACCTGTTTCATCAGTTCCTGCTTCTATGCTCCACATGAATAACAAGAAAATGTTTCCAATTTGCTTGTTATTAACCCAGGTGTTGGCTTATTTGCATTTTCAAATTAGCATCTGACTTCCTTGTAAGTTTCTTAAAGATCTGCAGAGTAAACAGGAAGCACTCCGAGAGCCCAAAACTCTGCCAAGGTGGATGCAAAACACCAAACACCAAAAAACCTAATCTCCTTGGCACAGTTCAAAAGTTCCATGTGTAATGGAAATGTGATTTTAACACACGAGATAAAAAACAATTCATCCAGACAGCTTGCAAAGTAAGAAAACTGAAACTCCTAGAATTTTTTTTTAATTTTTTTACAGAAAATTGTATCAAGGTGCACAGACCGTATAAACAGTTTTCACAGTAAGGTGCATAATTACAATGAATTACAATTAAACTATGTAACAATAGGTATAAGGTATAATTTGCAAGCTCCTTTGACTACGATGACCTGGATGACTGAGAACCTTCACAGACAATAGGTATAATGTAATTTTTCACATAGAAACCAACTTTAAATATAATATCTTTATTGATTATGTATTTTTTAGTAAATAAACATTTATTTCCAAGAGGAAAAAATGAATGAAGTAAACAAAAAAAATTGTACTTATTTCTACAATGTTATCTTAATAGTCCCATAACTGAATTAAGAAGGTCTTTCATGCAGCCTTAGTGAGTTTGTGACAGCTTCAAAAATTCTTTATTCAATAAAAGCAAAAACAAACGAACTTGATTGTAAATAATAGACAGTAAATAAACACTGATGTGTCCAAACTGTGCAATCAATAGTGACTCAAGCACACACACAAATGTACATATCTGTTTATTTATTTGCACTGTATTTTCTGTTTTTATTAGAATTTTATTTTCAACTTTTGTATTTCTGTGAATAGTTAGATTGCTTTCTTTGCTTTCCATGCTTTTCTCTGCACTGAATGGGACAGCATGTAATTGCATTGTGCTTTTGACATAATGACAATGAAGGAGTCTGATTCTAAACTCTTGATGTCACTGTATGTCCGGGAGCTGTGTTTGCTTATGTGGTCTCTGGATTCAGTCTCTCAGAGAGGTCAGAGATGTTGACAGGTGCTGTAAGATCCAAAACACATTTTAAGTCCACTGATCATTGATTGGATTTTATTTATATAAAAGAAATAGCAATTGCAATATAAATAAAATGTTTCTTTTCCCTACATGTTATACTTACACAAGTTGGTGCTTTTGCCTAAAACAAAATGGAAAAACAGATCATTTCAGTTCTTACATTTTTAAATATAAAAGTCTTCCTTTCTATACTAAACCATGATCTATGTATCAAACCAAATCTTGACTCTTAAAGAGAGAATACAGAGAACTGTGTGTGGTGCTGCTGCTGTGTTTTTTTTTTTTTTATTATCTTCAGTTTTGCACAGTGGTAAAGAACACCAGCTCAACTCTTTAACTGCTTACCTTTCTTTCTTTTGTAACCAGCAAATCCAATAACAACAGTGACGATGACAACAAGAACAACCATGGCAGTGATGATAGGAACGGATCTGTCTAAAATACAAATAAACCAACAATCATCTGCAGTTTATAAGAAAACATTCTCCTTTAAACCAAAAGCTGGTGTGAGGTAATAAATATAAAGTGGGATAGACCAGGGATTGGTTGTCACAATTCTTACTTTCGCATGAATTGCTGATCATTGAAAAATCTTTCAATATCCATTCCTTATCAAATCTAGGAATAAAGTGTTGGCTCAAAATGGGTATCAAGGAACAAGCAATGTGACAATCAACCCTGTTATTACAACTGAAATGAAGCACAACCATCTGACAGTATTGTTTTTCTCACCTTCATTATTTCCAGTTTCACCTTTGTCCCAGTTGGTTCTGGTGATTGATTGATTCAGTCTCGTGACAACATTGTCCTCAAAACCAGAGAGCTGAAACACACAGTCATACCTTCTCCAGTCTTCAGGTCCGATTGATGAAATATCCAGGTCAACACTCATCTGGAAGGTCCCATCATGGTTAGGCAGTATCTCTTTGTGGTCCACATCCTCATGTATCTCCTCTCCATCTTTCCTCCAGAACATCATGGCTCTGTCAGGATAGAAACCTGTAGCATGGCAGCTGACTGGAGAGGACGAAGTCTTCTGTAGGAGAGACACTGAAGGAGGAACTGGAGAGACATTCTATGTTACAGCAACAGTTTTAGTGTCACATCCCATTGTTTGAGCTACTTGTAACTCTTAGGCCTTGGATACTGGGCACCAGTTAGACTTTCATGTAATGACAGAAATGTTGTGGAGGAAAATGATAGTAACATGATATGTAAATATATGTAAAACCTTAGAAATGATAATGATTATGTGGCAATGTTAAACATGTCTATTTGCATGTTATAATGACAGTAATCAGACATCAAAGTATTTTCTGTCATTATCTCAACATGCACAAATGAAGCAACATTTTGACAATACTTTACATATTTTATTCATTAAAACATGTAAAGTATTATAAGATGTATTTTTTAAAAGGTTCTGGCCTCTTCCTCTCTCTCTCTCACACACACACACACACACACACACACACACATCTCTCTCTCTTTATATATATATATATATATATATATATATATATATATATATATATATATATATATATATATATATGTACAAGATCTCATCCCGTGGGGTCACAATGATCATGAGAACGGTGAGCAAAGATCCCAGAACCACACGGGGGGACCTGGTGAATGACCTGCAGAGAGCTGGGACCAAAGTAACAAAGGTCACCATCAGTAACACACTACAACGGCAGGGAATCAAATCCCGCAGTGCCAGACGTGTTCCGCTGCTGAAGCCAGTGCATGTCCAGGCCCGTCTGAAGTTTGCCAGAGAGCACATGGATGATACAGCAGAGGATTGGGAGAATGTCATGTGGTCAGATGAAACCAAAGTAGAACTTTTTGGTATAAACTCAACTCGTCGTGTTTGGAGGACGAAGAATACTGAGTTGCATCCCAAGAACACCATACCTACTGTGAAGCATGGGGGTGGAAACATCATGCTATGGGGCTGTTTTTCTGCCAAGGGGACAGGACGACTGATCCGTGTTAAGGACAGAATGAATGGGGCCATGTATCGTGAGATTTTGAGCCAAAACCTCCTTCCATCAGTGAGAACTTTGAAGATGAAACGAGGCTGGGTCTTCCAACATGACAATGATCCAAAACACACCGCCCGGGCAACAAAGGAGTGGCTCCGTGAGAAGCATTTGAAAGTCCTGGAGTGGCCTAGCCAGTCTCCAGACCTCAACCCCATAGAAAATCTGTGGCGGGAGTTGAAAGTCCGTGTTGCTCGGCGACAGCCCCAAAACATCACTGCTCTCGAGAAGATCTGCATGGAGGAATGGGCCAAAATACCAGCTACTGTGTGTGCAAACCTGGTAAAGACCTATAGTAAACGTTTGACCTCTGTTATTGCCAACAAAGGTTATGTTACAAAGTATTGAGTTGTATTTTTGTTATTGACCAAATACTTATTTTCCACCCTGATTTACGAATAAATTCTTTACAAATCCTACCATGTGGATTCATGGATTTTTTTTTTCACATTCTGTCTCTCACAGTTGAAGTGTACCTCTGGTGCAAATTACTGACCTCTGTCATCATTTTAGGTGGGGGAACTTGCACAATCGGTGGCTGACTAAATACTTTTTTGCCCCACTGTATATATATAAACATATATATATATATATATATATATATATATATATATATATATATATATATATATATATATATATGTGTGTGTGTGTGTGTGTGTGTGTGTGTGTGTAATGTGACTGTACCTTTTCTATGCACAAAACTTTCAGCATAATTCATGTACATGCTGGACCATGCCGGGAAAGTAGTTGCGAATACGTTCTTCCAAAACCCCTTATTGGTGTGTGCGTTCCATATTTGTTTTGTGATTTCAGCCTGTGGGTTTGAAGAGATCCATGTCTCTGTTTCTATGTCCAGTGCAATGAAGTCTTCTCCATTATAACCAAACTGTTTAATCCCAGTGACCTTTTCAGTCTCATCTTCCAACTCATAACCAGTCAACTCCTGGATTATGTGAACACCTGAGAAAGAGACAGAGAGACTGAACTATTATTCAGGGTCCAACACAATTTAAAGTAACTGATATTACACTTATAGTACATATTTTCATAACAGTAACTTATCATAGCCTAAAGATCATCTCCCAATACCAATTTCCAGACTATGTAGCAATCATCGCACTGTCACAAATGTGACAAGACTGCAAATAGTCAAGTAAATTGGACTCCACAGCCATGCTAGCAGTTGCACCCTGTTGTTACGCTAATATCAAGATGCTCATGTTAACATGTTTATGATTAGCTGACAATGCTCACAACATCACCTGAAAAATTGTTTTATTTGGTCTTATACGCTATTGTTATCAGCTATATTTAACACTACAATACAGTATGGAAATTTAAGCAGTTTTGTACATTTTAAAAAATTTGAACAGAAGAATGTTTCTTTTCTTTTTTCAGGTCATAGGTATGCTTACAGGGAGCTATTATGCTTCCTCACTGCTCTTTGCATGTGGCACAGTACGACTAAAAGTGCGAGTGATATAAAACATTTTGCAACTTTGCCCTTTAGGATTGCAATGCAAGTTGACGTGTGAACACATGGTACTGTTGTTTTAGTGGTTTTATTCTCTTTGCACTAGTCATCCTTAGAATTGTTCTATCTAAAAAAAAATCAAACAAAAAAAGGAATACAAGTGAACATACCACAGAAACATGTAGTTATTAACAGGGCCGTGCAGAGAGGTTTAAAGGGGCGGGTGCTCAAAGTTAAAAAGGGGCACATTGAACCAGGCTGAATAACAACAACACACATTCATCAAGAATCTAATATGGGAAGGGCAGGGCTGTGTTGATCTGAGACTGTAGACATTAAAAAGTCCACAGGAGAGATGGTAGCTGATTAAACAAGTGTTATGAGATAATAACAAAATGCAAAGATTGGTGACAGCGCTTGGAACCATAAGGCAACAAAAAACTGTGAGAAATAATTTAGGCTCTGCCTGTGAATCACTCTTTGCTTCTCTTCTTCCTTCCATCCCATCATTTCATACATCACTCTCCACTTGCTGTCTATCTGAGAACAAGGCACAACTTGTTATTGCAATAAACTATAATCTAATTATCCACACCTAACAACTCTTGCACTTAATCTATAATAAAATGATGACAGAAAAATGTTATAGCACTGCCTTTAGTAGCCTCACACAGCTCCTACTGTTTCCTCCTCATGTCCTTACCAGGCATGTCTGGACAATGTTATATCATGAGTAATATTTATTTTAAAAATCCATCTAAATAAAACACACACATGCACGCACACACAGTGACATTTTAGACCTTCTTCAGAATACTGTATATACTATGGGCATCATGGTGCTGATCCAGAATCCTTACATTATTATTTATTACTAGAGCTACAATAATAAAGCAATGAGGAGGGGGAAGTAATAAATATGAAATAATGTATTTATGATGATTCCATTTGTTTCACTATCCACTCTGTGCAGGGGCAAAGCTTATTACATCTTTAAACTGTAGAGATACAATCATTTTACTGCTGTAAAATCCAACTTTTGTCTTATTTAAAATATAAATCTAATATAATCTGCTTCTTAATGTATGTTCTTTAAAATGCAGCTTGTGTTTTTTAATATATTATAATTATAATAATTATTATGTGGACATGCATATTAGATCGTTTTTAGTGAAATATAATCCCTCCAGAAAGGCAGGAAAAGCCCGGAAACTTACTTTAAAACTAAATATGTTCCCTAAAACGGTGACAGAGCTACAGACCCATGACAGCCAGGTAGCCAGCAGCTATGACCAGCACTACTTGTGCAGTTAATAAAAGGACAGGTAATGTTTGTCGCGCTGTTGCACACACAGCACGCTCGTTTGTTTCAGTTCGTCAGTTGCCACAAGACAGCTTACCAACGTGTACGTAATAAGCTAATACTCCTGGGTGCTACACACTACAGTGTACGCTGTACACCTACTTACTGGTTTTGTCGCATCAGTCTGTGTCTCTGAGTTAACTTGTGTTTCTCCTACAGCTCCGGACCGCTAAAAATGCGCGTGCTCCTTGTGAGCTCGTTCCCGGCTCGTAACCAGCGCGTTCTGCCGTCAAGGGCGATCATTGGTTAAATGTGATCATGTGACTGATGCAAGCCAGATCCTTTTATTTAGCAATACTATGATTAATAGTTAAATATTATTGTTGAGGGGCACATACAGGACTCCGCACGCACACACACATTAAAAAAAATAATATTTTTTTTTTTTAAAAGTTGCCTCAACAAAAGGGCACTTTGGGCACCCATCAGGAAAGGGGCGGGTGCTCAAGTCCCTCTAGCCCCCCCCTCTGCACGTGCCTGATTATTAACATACCTTTAGTTTGGTTTGTGTGCTCCTTGAAACTGGCAGTTGCAACTTCTAACATCTGCTGATAAAGTATCATCATCTGACCATGCTCTTTGCATAGCTGGAGATCCTCTTTCTTCACTTCTTTTGCCCAGTCCTGTCTGGGTTCAGGTTCATTCATGTTGCTGTCATAGTAAACAATCATAACATCCTCAACATTTACCGCTGCCAAATATTCGGGAACATTTCGGACTCCAGATGATATCATAAAATACATCTTAAAGGAGCGTATTGCTGTGGGACAAATAGAATTTAAGCCATTTAAACATCATTCAGAGTTGTGACAAGTTGAAATGTTCTTACATTATACTCAGTATATTGTGAATTAAACATATTAAACTGTCTTGTAATGAATTCAGTATTATAACAAGCACTAAGCATACCTTTTGGTTAATGTCACAGTTGCCACATTATTACTGTTTACACATCATCTAATTTATGATTAGCTTTAAAAGCCTCCAGCGTTACGCAAATTCCAAACTAATATACTTATTAAAATGGATCACGATCTTACCTGCAGATGCAGCATGGCAGAGGAGGAGGAGAAACATAAGTTTCTTCATCATGTTTAGAGAGTTGGCACAGAACTGAACAAGTGGGAGAAGAGTTAGAGAGTTTTACATGTCTGTTCAGCCCAAAGATGTTTCCTGGTTGAGATTACATTCGGAGTATCTGATGCATGTTCAACTTGGACTAATTCCCTACAGCTCCTTGTTTTAACAAACACTACTTCAGTTTGACTGCTGTATAGAGTTATTTTGGGTTGTGTATTCAATAGGGACCTTTTCACAATTCAAGTGTATGCTCAGGGTATTTTTCTATGAAGATGTTTATCTTTGCTTGTCTGCAGTTAAAAGCCAAAGCAGATCATTCATCTATCCAAGAATTCTCTCCCGCATACCCAATCCAAATCACATCATTTACACAGAATGTGACACACTAGACTTACTCAACTTGACACCTGCAGAAGTTTTACTAATAATAAAAAGTAGAATACTTTTAATTAAGAAACGCCATGATAAACCGTGAAATACAAATTGGTATTGTGGAGCAGGGAAATTATTTTACTGCTATTGTTAAATAATCATCATCATTACCATTGCATTAATAATAGAATCTGCAGCATTGATATTGTATTCAGAGGTTTAAACAGTGTGTGTCTTTTAGAAAGACTAAGTTGCAGGCTGACAGGAAGTTGCAGAGAGTTTGCAGAAGGGAAAGCAGAAGTGAAAGCAGAGTCTAAGTTATTCTGAGCAGGTTAGACGAGGCTATTTGAATTACTAGGTTATTCAAATTGTCTGTTATACTTTTATATTCTTTTACTAAGCCCTTAGTAGAGGTTCTTGATTAAAACATTTATTCAACATAGTACATAGTAGTTTCAGTTAGGTTATTACACATAAGGATGAGCCTCTGGTCTGGTAAAAGGTCAGAAGTGCAACGGGTGAGATGAGAGGGCATGTAAGGTCAACATATACATACACACACATTAGTAGACTCATTTATAGGTGAGAAGTTGGTCATGTTTGTCTCTGGAAAGAGGAACAGCGCCTGGCAGGATGTGGGGCTCGTGTTCCAGACGAGACGAAGACAACGTTCTTTTAAACTGTGTTAAAAGTCATTATGGTTTTGATTTGACGTATGTATATATTCTGTCTGTGACGTATGAAGGGGCGTCATTAATTCAAACCCTGATGCTATAAAAATCTGTGTATGCTTTGATTAAGTTGAAGATTAATTCCTGTCTGCGTACAGATTATTCTTCCCACGCGTGTATTCATTAAAATCAATTGTTTGACCAAGATCTTCTGGACCAGGTTGTTTGTACTCTCCTTCCTCAATTATGTGAACCTTAACATTTGGGGGCTTTGTCCGGTGGTTGAGGAGGGAGAGAATTGGAGGTGTAGATGGAGAAATTCGGTGGTCTGAGGTGGTCGGACGGGCAGACATGAGTGCCAGTGGTCGAAGTGAGTGGGCAGAAGCCGGCTTATCCAAAGGTAAGGCACTACCTGTTGAATTATTTCCAAAGTGTGCCAAATTGGACATGATAAAATTTAAGTCTACTCACTGAAATTACTGGTGGGTGTCTGTTTTGATTTTGATTTTGATGAAAAAATCTCATGAGTTGAAGCAGTTAGAGTCTGCTAAGAAGAAGTTAAAGCAGTTAGAGTCTGCTAAGAAAAGTTTAAATACTGGGTTGAAATCCCAAAGAAATTGAGTTAGAGTCTCAAGTAGTTTGGTAGGGAATTTGGTCATTTTGTGGGTTAAAGTCCCGGTTGGTCATTAGGTCAGACCTTTGTTGGTCATTTTGTGGGTTGGAGTCCCCATTGTCCATCAGGGTAGATCTGCCTCAGTCATACACTTGTTTTGGGTGTTGATTGTTGTTTCAAAGTATTATAAATTATTCTAGAACGGCAGTTAGAGTCTGCTAGGAAGCGCAGAGCCCGGAGGTTACGCTCCCTCCTTGTCGTGGACGCGCGACATTGACCTCTCGGCAAAGAGGGTTAGTTCAGTTTGGCTTGACTGTGGGGTACAGGGCATCCTGGAATTAAGCTAGGAGTTAGAGTCTCCTTACCGTTTGGAACGGTAGTCTGTGCTTTTTTGGCCAGCAGAAGTTGGACTTCGGGCATGTAATTTTAACTTAAAACTTCGGGGTAAGCCTTGGCTGTGAAACGCCAAAAATAGAGCTTCAGGCAAAGTTTGGGTTGGTTGACGCTTTTAAATTAACTTAGGGATGTTAGAGATTAGACCAGAAACAGTTAGAGTCTGATACTGGTGAATTGGTCGTAAAAAACTGGGAGTTTATCCGCTGGGCGGTTATTTTAAATTTGTCGAAATTGTGTAGGCGCTAAAGCTGACAGATCTGACAGTGGTTGTAAATATAAGACGTCTTTGTGATATACAATAAGAGAGTTTGGTGTGAGAGGAGGCTGTGTGTCGAGTCAGCAATGCACTGACTGCTTGCTGCTATTTTTAGACGGTGTGTGTGTGTGAGTGTGAAAATGCAAATGAGTAAGCAGTGAACTGTTTAAGGCACAGTTGGTTTTACAAATACTGCTGCAAACATTGTTGAGTGTGTTTAAAATGCCATTTATGTTCATTAGAGGGTTATAAATAAAGTTTTGAGTTGCCGTAGTGGATGTATAGTAATTGACTGAGTTTGAATGTAGATATATAAATATAGTGAGTGCACTGTATATATTTAAGATTAACATATTACTTTCAGTAGTAACTTCTCCCCAGCAATAGTTGCTGGTGTGTTTTATTTTTTCAATTTCTTGTGTGTGCAGTGAGAATTAATAGAGGTTTCAATTGTTTTTTGTTTTTTACTTGCTCCTTCTGATTATGAAAGGCATGTCTAAAATGAATGAATTCAGAATGAACTCTTTTGAGTATATTCCTCAACTCTGGTCACAGTTTAAGTGTGTGAATGCTGTGAGTAGTAGGCTTTGAGTGATTGGGTGCGATGTGTACAAAATAATAAATAATAATACCACTATGAAAGTTGATAGTAGAGTGAGTGCAAAAGGAAGTGTGAGAGGAAAAGGCGGTGTGTGTGAGACGATTCCTGAAGTTTGAAAGAGCTCGGCCGAGCACGCGGAAGACTGTGATGTGAATGCTGACAAATGCAAAGAATTTAGTATATTTAAAAGTGTGTGTGCGTGAAATAAGGGTGCATTGTTTTTAGATCAAAACTTAGTAAAACTAAACAGTTTGATTAGGTTGTAAAATAGGAAAGAGGAACCGAAAATATTGCTCTGAGTGCTGTGTGTGTGTAACAGGAAATGGTGTGGGTGACAGGAAGGTTGCATGCCCATAGAAGGAGAGACTGTGACGAGTGAGCACCCAGACGGGTTAAACTCTAGGCAGATAAAGCGAATGGAGGTTTTAAGAAAATAAATGAAAAGGATATTAATCGTATGCTTTAGTGTGTCAATACAGGTTACAAATGAATAAAGGTGGACTTCTCTCAACCTGGAATTTTGAGTATGGCGCCAAAACCAGTAGAGTAGCATAATTGGGAGAAAACAGGCCAGATTTTGGCTTAAAATTTTATAGCTTGACCTCCCACTTGTCCCCATCCTGAGAAGAAGCTCAAAGGACAGTTAATCTTCTGATGAAGACCAACAGAACATCGTGGACTTGAGAAGAATTTACAAGCAGCCAAAAGACAGTGCAACTGAACCGTTGACACTGAAACCAAACTGACGGGACCAGCAGCATGGAAGGAACCACGAGATGGAAACATGCACTGTGAAGTACAGGCTGGGCAGTTGAACAGTAGGATAATGAACTGTGGAAAGCACTGGACACTGATTGTCAGATTTGCCATGCTTGGAGTAATGTTGAAAGAGACGACTGAAAAGAGAAACAGAGAAGAAGAAACCACGCGATGAAACATGCACGGTAGACTGTGATATTTTGCCAGGCTGGGACTTAATCTAAAAGGAAAATACTGAAGAGAAACAGAGAAGAAACAGACTGTGTTTGCTGGAGAATTCAAGACAACAAAAGGACACTGAGAGAAGAGGACAGGGACCAGTGAGAGGTGAAGCCGGAGGAGTTCGACTGCGAGAATACAGGGTATAATTGGACTGAAATTGAAGCCTGAACTCATGATGGTGTTTAGAGATGTCCACCAGAAAACTAAGGAGGTAAACAAAAAAGAAGGTAAAATGAAGAGAGAAAATAACTGACAAATACATCAATGAATAGAAAACACACATACACAAAGTGTTACATGTGAAATTATTTCTGGAGAGAATCAGAAGTGAGATAGTTTTGAATTAAGAAATCAGTGAAAAGATGCATGAATTAAACCTGACTATAACATACAGAGGCAATGAAGAAAGCAGCTTACACTCACTGAACATTAACAAAAATACATAGGAAAAGCAATGAAGACCTGCTTACACTTATACACATAACATAAGCTGGTATTTCTGACCAGAGAGAGGGAAACGGGTAGTTTAAGTACTCATGATAATAATAAAATGTCTCAGTTTGTCATGGTCCTGAGTCTGTGGACTCAGTGTTTTGTGTTTCTTTATGCTTTTGTTCATTCCGAGTGTGTATTCTGTTGTGATTTTGCCATTTGTTAGGTTTCTGTTCTTTGCCTGCCTGCTCCCACTTCTCTGTGTTCCCTCTGTCTGGTCATGGTGTTATTGTCTGCTCATGAGTCTGCCTGTCAAGTTCAGTGTCCTGTCTGGTTCTCTGTGTCTGTTAGTTTCCTGTTTTATTCTGAAGGTTCATGTCTGATGTGAGTGTGTTCAGTTTACATTTCCCCTGTCCCGTCAGCTCTGATTTCTCCCAGCTGTGTTGCCCTCCTGTCTCTCATCCCCTGATTACTGGTGTGTGTATTTAAGCCCTGTGTGTTCTCCTGCCTGTTGCCGGTTTGTCTGTGTAACTCCGCGTCAGTCTGTGTTCCTCGGTGTCCTGCTCGTCTCGCTGCCTCTCTTCCCTTTTTGTTTCATCTCAGGTTTGTCATTTAGCTTTCCCAGTTCAGGTCTTTAGTTTTGTCTTCCCTCTTGCCTGTTTTGCCTTCTCACCACTGTGTAAATAAACTCACCGGCATCTCATCCACTGCCTGCATCTTGGGTCCTTCTTCTAACTCCACACGGCTAGCCTCGGCAGCCGTGACACAGTTGTGTTTCTTCAGGTGCAAAACAGACCTGGATCAATTCTCCACATGCAGCGGTCGGAAGAAACCTATAAGTTAACATGACTGGATATGTCAAGGCAAGTTTCTGGTTGAATTGTTCACAGCACCATGTCTCCATAAACCTGACAAGTGGGCCCTAACTTGTGGCTGAGGAAAAGGAATGCTGTTAATAAGGTGGGAACTTAAAATTTGGGTTGGCGAATTTGGGAAAGAAAACTGACGGCTTAAGTGGAGAATTGTGCAGGAGTCTGAAACACTGCAAAAGCAACATATGCAAATCACACACACACAAACAGAAAATGCATTAACCTTACAAAGACAAGACAAGCTCATGATGATTAATGCATAGACATTGATTAAACCTGGCTTAGAACACAAACATACGGAATGAAGACCAGCTTGCTATTTGTATGAGTGATAGAATGGTGTGAATGTTTAATAAAATACATTGTGATTGTTGTGTGCAAATTGTGTGGTTTTAACAAGACTTTCGGTGTATTGAGGAGGTGAAATTATGTGAGTTGACCTGGGAGTGTCAGGACTGTGGTGGCAAAACTTTTGTGTGCTTAAGACTTTTGATGTTGTTGTGGTGATGACCTGATTCTGTCAGTCAGGTTCGGGTTGTTTTTTGTTTTTAATAGAGGGAGTTTTGGGAAACATGGACATGTCTAAGAGGGGGCCCATGATTTTTGTAACAGTGCACTTAGAGAAAACCTGTCAGGTGATTTTGTTTTGTGCTTTGATGAGCTAATAATCAGCTCTATTTTTTTCTCATTTTTGTTCTAAGCAGGCCTGCAACAGTGAATAACAGCGCTGACAAATTCTCGGGAAGAGCAAATATAAGGTGGGCTTTCCAGATTACAACTGGCTGAGGAGAAAGCTGCCTGTGGGGACCTGATGAGGTCGTAAGTCCCTGTCTAAAAGGATTGTAGCGAGTCAATCCAGTCCAAAAGCATAAAGAACTGTTTTCCTATGGAAAATAAAAAATGAATGAGCTCATTTTGCTGAGGGTGGAGAATCTGATCACTTGCGCGGGAGTCTCCACTATTAGCAAAAAATATGGTGTGACTGCATGTGAGTGAATGTGTGACTGGATGAATAAATGTGGACAAACAATTTGCTTTTACCAGAGAAAATTTCTGTTTTATTGACTGGGGTTAGATTATGGGATTATAGTATATTGTTGGAGGAATGCCAAATGCTAAAGGGGAAACACTTTTTGATATAACTCATGTTACCATTAATTGAAGACACACATGACTGATAACTGTTCTGTTTTAAGTTTATTTTTATGACATAGATTGGATCATGAGTGGGGAAAACTGAGCATTTTTAGTTTTGTATAGTATTTTCACACATTTCATGTGTCAAAATAAAGGGGGGTTTAGGGTTTATTAATTTAATTGTTTAATAATTTAGGATCATTTTAGGACTTTTTGGGTTTTTTGATCATTTGGATATGGTAAAACTGAAACTATGGTAAAACTGAAACTGTTATTTTTATGTTAAGGTTAAAGGATTAAAGTGAACTGAATCCTGTTTAGAAGCTACAATGCCAGTGTTTTAAAGCTGTATACAAATCTTAGAGGGAAATTGTGGGACACGTTGACAAAAAGATATGCTTTGGGGAAAATTGGTCAAGGTTGTAGGAGTAGAACAGGTTTGATTTCTTTTTTGATTTCTAGAAGAAGTGGTTATAATGTAGGCTTACATACAGATATTACATAGATTTATTTTTAGGATAAAGGGGAGAGCTTATAAGTAGAAATGATTTTTATACATATTGCATTTTGTGCCTTTAAAGGAGTTGTGGCTCAATTCGTCTCTTGAGGGTCACAAGCCTTTGGCTAGCGCTATGATTAGCCAATCTGTGAGGATGATATGAGTTATTGAAGGATTGCACACGCTTACAGACACAAAGTCCAGAAACACACATGAAAGTATGGATTCCAGGGAAAAGGCCTAAAATTCATTTAGCTTTTAACTGAACTTAAAGAAGGACCAAAGAGGAAGGAAAGCATATATTTTGGTTAAGTCTGATAAACTAGAATTAGAAGGTATTTTTACATTAAAAGGAGCAAAATGAAATAAAAAGGCTATACCAAAAAACAGGTTATAACATAGGAAATGTGAGGTTAAAATGAAGTTAGTGTTAACACACAGGAGTTGTTTCTCTTATATGCTTAAACTTAATTGATTAAAGAGGTTGTTTTCTTTTGGAGCTTTTAGTAGAATAGGCGCTTATAATGATTTTCTTGTTGAGCAGCGACAGTTCGTGTACAGGATGTTGATGATCAGATAAGGGAAAATAGAGCGAGTAACCGGACGTGAAAGCAGCGCTTTAAGAGTTTTAAAGTGATGAGTAACGTTGAAGAATATATAAATACAAGTCAATAAGTCAAGAAGATAATTAGGATAAGGCTTTTGATTAAAGAGTCCCAAATATGATATGTTAGGGAGGTGCAGGAAAAGGTGTTTTGTTTCCTTTGCAGAAGATCTCGGCGACCACAGAGGGATGAGGATCCTGGAGGCCCGAGACAAGAGAGGGACGCAGAAAAACCTAATCTTACGCATGGAGTGTTCTCAAGTGGGAGCTGGTGTTTATTACTGGACCAATTAGATGACATGAGGTTGTCTGGTTTGCTGAGCCAGAGGATGGCTAGAGAGGGTCAGAGCGAGGACACAATGTATTGCGACTTCTGGTGTTCCAGAGGTCGAGAGAGGGAGTGTGGAGCAGGGAAATTATTTTACTGCTATTGTTAAATAATCATCATCATTACCATTGCATTAATAATAGAATCTGCAGCATTGATATTGTATTCAGAGGTTTAAACAGTGTGTGTCTTTTAGAAAGACTAAGTTGCAGGCTGACAGGAAGTTGCAGAGAGTTTGCAGAAGGGAAAGCAGAAGTGAAAGCAGAGTCTAAGTTATTCTGAGTAGGTTAGACGAGGCTATTTGAATTACTAGGTTATTCAAATTGTCTGTTATACTTTTATATTCTTTTACTAAGCCCTTAGTAGAGGTTCTTGATTAAAACATTTATTCAACATAGTACATAGTAGTTTCAGTTAGGTTATTACACATAAGGATGAGCCTCTGGTCTGGTAAAAGGTCAGAAGTGCAACGGGTGAGATGAGAGGGCATGTAAGGTCAACATATACATACACACACATTAGTAGACTCATTTATAGGTGAGAAGTTGGTCATGTTTGTCTCTGGAAAGAGGAACAGCGTCTGGCAGGATGTGGGGCTCGTGTTCCAGACGAGACGAAGACAACATTCTTTTAAACTGTGTTAAAAGTCATTGTGGTTTTGATTTGACGTATGTATATATTCTGTCTGTGACGTATGAAGGGGCGTCATTAATTCAAACCCTGATGCTATAAAAATCTGTGTATGCTTTGATTAAGTTGAAGATTAATTCCTGTCTGCGTACAGATTATTCTTCCCACGCGTGTATTCATTAAAATCAATTGTTTGACCAAGATCTTCTGGACCAGGTTGTTTGTACTCTCCTTCCTCAATTATGTGAACCTTAACAGTATACAAAAGAAAACAAATACTTGAAGCAGTTTGCCTACTTTTATTCAGTTTATAGTTCCAGAATGAATGGGAAACAAACAAAACAAAACTTAAAACTTAAAAGATTATTTGTGTCGCACAGCTTTACTTGATAAACAGGTGGCTAGATAGAGGGAAAGAGAGAGAAAAAAACCTGATTGACCCGATTGGTTGGATTCACATCCATAACAACAAGATGTCTGAAATGATTACATTTCAGAGACATTTAGATCTAACTTCCTTATAAGTTTCATGTAGGTGTGAAAACATTGATGTGCTTGAGCAACATATGACTAGTTGGAGCCACCTGGTGGATAATTAATGCAACTGTATTGTTAAGGTTCTCATCACTGCATCCCAACTGAAGGTGGTTCACATGATCAATGTTAACATGCATTTTTATTATAAGCACTATTAGCATGTAGTCTGAAAGTTGAATTTTTACACCAAGGTAACTTTATTCACGAGTGCCACTTTTGTTAGGATGCTAAGAGAATACCAGCTAACTAGTCAGGTGCCTTCTGGCTCTAATGTGTTATAGCTGTATGACATAACTGTTATAACACACTGCTCATGTTTACTGTGTGCTTGTTTTAATTGTTTTGTTCTGTTCTGTTCTGTGTGTATGTGTATGTTTGTTTATTGGTTTGCCTTTCAGTCCATTTTCCATGCAGAAATAGTTTCCCTGTTAAGTAATGCAACTAGTATTTGACTGCTATTCTAATATTTTTTTTTATCATTTTAACATTTCCCTTTAATTTTATTTTTAGTTAATATAGATAATGTGTCACAAATGGATATAAATCTCTCTGAAATGTGTAAGGTTTTATATTTTATTGGCTTGTATGGTTTCAGAGGTTTTTGATAACCCATAGGTGTCCCATACTAGCAAACTAGTGTCATTGTACCATCTTTGGGACAAATAAACAAAACAAACCTTTATATCTGTTATTCAGCTGGTTAAAACCCTGGTATAACACATTATCTAAACCAAAGCAGTTTATATAATATATTCTCAGTTTCACCTGCAGAAAAAATAATGTTGCTTCAACTTAAGATTAGATATGATTAGATCAGTTTAAAAGCATTTCAGAAACAAAATAATTATTTCATTTTAGCTTAAAAACATGTTTAACAGCTTGAGCAGCATGGCCCTCCGGTCAAGTCTAGTCTGAGGCCTTTATGTGCACACTTGCATGTTGTCCCTGCATCTGACTGTGTTCTCTCTGAGTACTCCTGCTTCCTCAGCAGTCCAAATACATGTGTGGGTTAAGGCTAATTAGTCATTCTAAGTTAGCTGCAGGTGTGAGCTAGAATCTCTCTTAGCCCTGTGACAGACATAAACGTACAGAACAAGCTCTAAAAAATAATAACATGGATAATGGTTTTTCACGAGGTAAATTGTAGGTTTTATTGTTAAATGGTATTTATGCATTTCAGGTTATTTTATAGAGAAATGTGAAAATGATATAATCAATACTATAAATAAATAATTTCTTCTGGGAATAATTAAGTAATTCTTATCAATTCCCATCCCTAGGTAAGAACATAATACATCTAGCACAGATTCTTTAATACCAACCCAATTGTAGACGATAAAGGAGACCAGATAGTGCTAATGGATAGTGATAAGTTGGTATTTATGAAATAAATAAATTAGGTTGAATAACTGTAATTTTAAGTTTAGAAGGTGGTTAGTGTTTTTTGCATAAAATTAGATCCAAAAGTATATCCTTTTTTTTCAAAAAAAAAGGAACAAAACAAAAAACCCAGAATAATCACATACTGGATACAAAAATACCAGAAATGAAAATACCTGTCATTATGAAAAAAAAAGAAAAGATCAACATTTCCTTTGCTCTTTTTATTATGTAGGTGAAGATGTCTGTATTTGTCCATCATGAGCTGTGTTTGTCTATGCGGTCTCTGAATTCAGTCTTGTAGAGAGATCATAGGCGTTGTCTCGAGCTGTAGGGTGCAAAACAAACTGTTAGTCCTACTAATCTTGAACTGGCTTAGTATCAATGAAAATCAGAGTGACAATGAAAAACACTTTGCTTACATTGTTCAGTATTTGTTTCTGAAATAATAGGAAAAAAATAAATATTCAAGAATGCCAGAGACATTCAGCTTTGCAGTCTGTATCAGAGCATCAGCTCAGCTGAATCGCTCACCTTTCTTCTTCTTGTAAACAGCAGCAAAAACAGCAGCAATGAGGACGAGAGCAACTGAAACAACCACTGCAGCAGTGATGGTGATCATCATGTCTGAGGGTTCCTCTGATCAGTCAGAAATCACATAGTTAAAATGTAAATCACATATTGGTGAGAAGAAGACAGCATAATTTCTATGTCAAGATCTACTGATGTGATCATACATGTAACACTATACAACACTCAGATGCCATGATATATTGCAGTAAAGCAGAGGAGGCACACTAAAATTAGATGGCTGACTTTTTAACCCTTTGACAGGAGTTCTGTGTATTCAGCTCCTCAATTATAAGGCCAGAAATAAAAAGTAAGGGTTTTATTATTTAGAAACACTTGCATTTTGAAATGTAAGTTCCAGTACCACTGTCAGGATTATGGTTGAAACAGTTTTCTCTTAAGAATATTAACAGCAGCCATTCGCACTCACATTCACACCTATGAGCAAGTTAGAATCATCAATGAACCTGACCCCACTAACTGCATGTCTTTGGACTGTAACACCCTGATAAGGAGAAGGAGAAGTAAATGGATGAATGGATGGCTGTTAGCAGTACCAACACTGGGCACATTTTAAATCAAAGAGACAGTTATTATATACAAGTACTGATTTTTTTTCCTCCAAGTCTAACAGGATCTCCATGAGTTATTCCTACAGTAGCAGCTATTCTGCCTGAGATCACACAAAAACAGGACAAAACACTGGATTACAGACAATCCACAGTAACAGGAAACAAAATGAATTAAATGAGCTTTTCTCACCATTTGTATTTTTTCCTCCCCTGTTGGTTCTGATCACTGTTTCATTCAGCCTGGTGATGATGACATCCTCACCATCAGAGAGATGAAACACACAGTCAAATCTGCTCCAGTCTTCAGGTGTGAATGATGAAACATTCAGATCAACACTCATCTGAAAGGTCTCATCATTGTTGGGGAGGATCTCTCCAGGAACCACACCTTCATGAAGCTCCTCTCCATCTTTCCTCCAAAACATCATGACTCTGTTAGGATAGAAACCTGTAGCGTGGCAGCTGACTGGAGAGGAGGGAGTCATCTGGAGGAGAGACACTGAGGGAAGAACTGGAGAGACAGATGGAGGCAATGCAGGCAGAGGGAAGGAAGAAGTAGCAATTAGAAAATAAACCAGACCAGGATACAAAGAAAAACAAAGAAGAAATTCAATAGGAGGAAATGTACAGTGTATGTGTTAGATATAAAACATTATAGTACCAGCAGAAAATAATTGTGAGTGATTTTCTGTGTAGGTTTTCAGGCTTCCAAGTTATGGTAGTCTATGAAGCTTGTAAAGAAAGCAACTGGACTTTAACTTTCTTGTAGACGTTTCAGCTCTCATCCGAGAAACCAAATGGTGGAGATGTCTTGATGCATGCTCAATCATCCAGGTAAAGTAATCCCCAAAAGTTTGTCTGTTCATCTGGACGTAGCGTTTTCAGTGGGAGAAACGTTTTGTCACTCATCCAAGTGACCTTCACAGTCTCAGCTGACTGCAGGATTCCCCAACCTTATAAATAAAAAGTACATTTGCATAATGACTGAAACTAGCACCACTGAATAACAATGGACCGTGAGGTCAGTTTCATGATCATTAATATGCAAATTGTCATGACCATGGGGCAAATAGCAGAGAGTCCCATGTATCTAAACCCTGTCCCTTGAGACGGTTATTGACCCACTATTGATTATGTGCCTCGTCACATGAGCCAAAGTGTGAAAAAATAGGCGTGGGGTGGCTTACGACACCAACTGTCTGTCATCTACAATGTAGTTTGGAGATCCAGTCCCAGGTGCCTCAACCCCTACTCACATCTTGCGTCATGTGGCCTCAATAGGTCACATGATAGGTTGAGGAAAGGTGTTTATTGCGTGAGGAGCAGGATTTTGAATTCAATTCTGGATTTAACAGGAAGCCAATGAAGGGAAGCCAAAACAGGAGAAATATGCTCTCTCTTTCTAGTCCCTGTCAGTATGCTTGCTGCAGCATTTTGGATCAGCTGAAGGCTTTTCAGTGAGTTTTTTGGATATCCTGATAATAATGAATTACAGTAGTCCAGCCTGGAAGTAATAAATGCATGAACTAGTTTTTCAGCGTCACTCTGAGACAGGATATTTCTAATTTTAGAGATGTTGCGCAAATGGAAGAACGCAGTCTTACATATTTGTTTAATATGTGCGTTGAAGGACATGTCCTGGTCAAAAATGACTCCAAGGTTCCTCACAGCGTTACTGGAGGCCAAGGTAATGCCATCCAGAGTAAGAATCTGGTTAGATACCATATTTATAAGATTTTCAGGGCCGAGTACAATAACCTCAGTTTTATCTGAATTAAGAAGCAGAAAGTTAGCGGCCATCCAGGTCTTTATGTCTTTAAGACATTCCTGCAGTTTAACTAATTGGTGTGTGTTATCTGGCTTCATGGACAGATAGAGCTGGGTGTCATCTGCATAGCAGTGAAAATGTATGCTATGTCTTCTAATGATGCTGCCTAAGGGAAGCATGTATAATGTAAACAGAATTGGTCCTAGCACTGAACCCTGTGGAACTCCATAATTAACCTCAGTGTGTGAAGAGGACTCTCCATTTACATGCACAAACTGGAGTCTATTAGATAGATATGATACAAACCACTGCAGCGAAGTACCTGTAATACCTACAACATGTTCTAATCGCTCTAATAGGATATTATGGTCAACAGTATCGAATGCTGCACTAAGGTCTAGCAGGACAAGCACAGAGATGAGTTCACTGTCAGAGGCCATAAGAAGATCATTTGTAACCTTCACTAAAGCTGTTTCTGTGCTGTGCTGAGCTCTGAAACCTGACTGAAACTCTTCAAATAAACCATTCCTCTGCAGATGATCTGTTAGCTGTTTGACAACTACTCTTTCAAGGATTTTTGATATGAAAGGAAGGTTGGAGATGGGCCTATAATTAGCTAAGACTGCTGGGTCTAGAGATGGCTTTTTGAGTAAAGGTTTAACTACAGCCAGCTTGAAGGTCTGTGGTACATAGTCGATCATTAGAGATAGGTTGATCATATTTAAGATCGAAGAATTAATTAATGGCAGGACTTCTTTGAGCAGTTTTGTAGGAATGGGGTCTAAAAGACACGTTGATGGTTTGGAGGAAGTAATTATTGAAGTTAACTCAGAAAGATCAATTAGAGAAAAAGAGTCTAACTTAACATCAATGGTACTAAGAGTAGCTGTAGATAATATTACATCTGTGGGATGATTATTGGTAATTTTTTCTCTAATGATAAAAATTTTATTTGTGAAGAAGTTCATGAAGTCATTACTAGTTAACGTTAAAGGGATGGT
Organism: Simochromis diagramma; assembly: GCF_900408965.1. Taxonomy (NCBI): domain Eukaryota; kingdom Metazoa; phylum Chordata; class Actinopteri; order Cichliformes; family Cichlidae; genus Simochromis; species Simochromis diagramma. The sequence continues at coordinate 47,837 of NW_024387029.1, forward strand.
TGGCTCAAAAGAGCTCTGACTTTTTGTCAGCCTGGCTACAGTGCTGAAGAGAAATTTTCTTTATGACCCCCCAATTATTTTCTTCAATCAGTGATGAATAGTAAGATGTTCTGGCTTTGCGGAGGGCTTTCTTATAAAGCAGCAAACTATTTCTCCAGGCAAAATGATGATCCTCTAAATTTGTGACACGCCATTTCCTCTCCAGATTACGAGTCATCTGCTTTAGGGTACGTGTTTCAGAATTATACCACGGAGTCTTCTGATTAGAGACCTTAGTTTTCACAGGAGCTACAGTATCCAGAGTCGTACATAGTGAGGAGGTGAAATTATTAACAGGATAATCGACCTCTGTTGGGGTAGCGTTCAGATAGCTGCTCTGCTCTGTGTTGGTACAGGGCATTGAAGATGATAACAGTGGGTGGATTATATTCTTAAACTTAGTTACAGCGCTTTCAGAAATACATCTACTTTGATAAAGTCTACTCTCCACCGCTGTGTAATCAATTATTATAAATGTAAATGTTATCAGGAAATGATCAGACAGGAGAGGGTTTTCAGGAAACACTGTTAAATGTTCAGTTTCTATGCCATATGTTCAAGATCAAGAAGAGTGTGATTAAAGTGGTGGGTGGGTTCTTTTACATTTTGAGAGAAACCAATTGAGTCTAATAACAGATTAAATGCCATGTTGAGGCTGTCATTTTTAGCATCTACATGGATGTTAAAATCACCCACAATAATTATTTTATCTGAGCTCAGAACTAAATTAGATATAAAGTCTGAGAAATCAGACAGAAACTCTGTGTAAGGCCCAGGTGGATGATAGATGATAACAAGTAAGACTGGTTTCTGAGTTTCACAGCTGGGGTGGACAATGTTAAGCATCAGGCTTTCAAATCAGGCCCCATCTTATCTTAATGACCTTGTAGTACCATGTCACCCTATTAGAGCACTTTGCTCTCGCTCTGCAGGCCTACTTGTTGTTCCTAGAGTATTTAAAAGTAGAATGGGAGGGAGAGCCTTCAGTTTTCAGGTCCCTCTTCTGTGGAACCAGCTTCCAGTTTGGATTCGGGAGACAGACACTATCTCTACTTTCAAGATTAGGCTTAAAACTTTCCTTTTTGCTAAAGCATATAGTTAGGGCTGGACCAGGTGACCCTGAATCCTCCCTTAGTTATGCTGCAATAAACATAGGCTGCCGGGGGATTCCCATGATGCATTGAGTTTTTCCTTTCCAGTCACCTTTCTCACTCACTATGTATTAATAGACCTCTCTGCATTGAATCATATCTATTATTAACCTCTGTCTCTCTTCCACAGCATGTCTTTTATCCTGTCTTCCTTCTCTCACCCCAACCGGTCACAGCAGATGGCCCCGCCCCTCCCTGAGCCTGGTTCTGCCGGAGGTTTCTTCCTGTTAAAAGGGAGTTTTTCCTTCCCACTGTTGCCAAAGTGCTTGCTCATAGGGGGTCATATGAGTGTTGGGTTTTTCTCTGTATCTATGAAGCGCCTTGAGGCGACTTTTGTTGTGATTTGGCGCTATATAAATAAAATTGAATTGAATTGAATTGAATAAAAGCAAAAAAGTGAATGGTGGCTTGGGCTACTCCAACACAAGTCGATAATTTGGTTAGTGATTTTACACTGTTAAGACACTGAAAATCTGCTCCAACACCTGCTGAAATAAACAAGCAAAAAGAAAACAACACAGTAAGGAAACTACAGAAGCAACCAACATGAGCATCAGTAACAGTAAATAATAAATATTGAATGCTTGTTTTAGTCAATAATGCCTTTCTTGTCCTTACATGACCCACACCTTTTTTCACAACTTGGGTCATGTGATGAGTCACATGATTAATAGTGGGTCAACCCCCACTAAGGTTTAAATACTAATACCAATAAAAATAATCTTAATTCTAACCAATATAAAAACCATCTAATAGGTCACATTAGTCTTGATACAACCTCTGCCATCACATTTGATCAATCTCTTTGGGCTCCTTTGATCGGCTTCATCACCTAGTGGAGGTGGGGGGTCGTGGCTTGGTCCTGCCTTCGCTATTGTGGTTGATATGGGGGTAGGGACGGCCTTAGGGCGTCTGGGGAGTCCCTAGGGACATTTCCCAGGTTGTGGCCATGACCTGGTTAGGAGCTCTGGGGGCTCTTAGATGGTGTTTTCCTTGTGGCTGCGTACAGCGGAGATGGGGGAGGGTCTGTGCTGGCGGACGTTGGTTACTGGCCTGGTAGCCTGGCTGCCCCTGGGAGGGTCCGGGACGGGCGTGGAGGCTTGGGGGTCTGGGGGTGCTCCGCCCCCCGGTCTGGGGTGCTGGCCGGGCCTTGGGGGCTTGGGTCCTGGCTGTTGTGTCGCCGGAGCAGTGGGCGGGTGGGTGCAGGGGGGCTCAGCCCCAGTGCAGGTGACCTCTGGTGCATCGGCCCAACTAGGAGGCTCTCTAACTGGTGGGGAGGTTGTTATATCTTTGCAGGTGGTCTCCTCACTACAGGAGCTCACTCTGCAGGTGGGGGGAGATATATAGGAGAGGTGGAGAATGAACTCAACCTGGGTGTCTATTGTCTTGTGTAGTTTGGGAGATGATTGGATGATGGGGTGGGTGCAGTTTTCTCTAGGGTGGAGTCGGGTGGGCTGCCCCGGACTCTGTGGGGCTGGGCAGTGCTGCTGCTGCGGGGCCCGGTCCGGATGGGCCTGGGCCCCCTTGCCCTGGTGCGTTCCAGAGTGTGAGGGTGCCTACTGGGGTCAGCGGGGGAGCTGACCCCAGGGAAGGGCCGCTTGCCCCTCCCTTTCTTCCCTCCCCATCCTCAGCTGCCTCCCTATTCCCGCTCTACCACACCCACCCACACACGCAGGGCTTGGGGTGCAGGTATGCCACCAGGGTGCGGGGGAGGCACTCCCCCTCTGTCCCCTTCTGGCCGCCTGTGCCTCAATTTTATTCTGCAACCTAGACATCCACATTACTCACACTCTCACATAACACATACATATAGGGCCTTGGGGGTGGGCACGTTTTACAGCATCCAGAGGATGGTCGGTGTACTCCAACCCACCTCTGGCGCTGGTGCCCTACCCTGAATTTTAAATGCATTTAGACACTAAGGGTTTTCGGGAAGAGCCGTGCTGCTCTCTGAGAGGAAGCTAGTACCATGCTCTCCTGAATTTTAAATGCACTTTAGAACAGCATACAGCACTACATATGAGCGGGCGTAGGGAGGTTTGAGGTCTTCACTCACCCCGGTTCTGTTAGCCGTCAGGGCTGAGGGGCTGGGAGGAGGTGCTGGCCATCAGACTGGGGTCTGGGATGCGGGGCCTCCCTGCTACTGCAGATAAGGAGGGGGTCCGCTTGCCTCCACCCCATAGAGAAGGGTTACATCTCCTGGGTCTAGGTGCGGCTTGCCCCTCTGAGGGCGGGGGTACCTGGACCTGGGATATAGAGTATGTTTGGGGAGTGCGACTGTCTGTGCAGTGTCTATTTGTGTCTGTCTACACGTTGGGTGAGTGCCGAGTATTTGGTGGTGCATATGGGGTGGGAATGCACGTTTGTGTCCGCGTGTGCCTGTTCGTCTGTGTCTATATGTCAGGTTGGGTCTTAGACTCAACCTCTCTGGGTACATCTCAGGCCCTCTAAAGTACGGAGACCTATCTCCTCTCACCACACTCCCTGCCAGTGGCTGATGCCCTCAGACGTTGGTGTGTTGGTGGTCCTTGTCGTCTGGGGCTGGGCGCTCATGTATGTACCGGCTCACTCCTGGTGGCCGATTGGCGGGGCCGGGCGCCTGTGGCCCGGCTGGGCTCCTTCCGGGGGGTGGGATGCCCTCAGGCCTCTGGCCTCTGGGCCTGAAGCTCGGTCCTCTCTGGCACAGCTGGTTGCCGGCAGAGCCCGCGGGCACGCCACTGCAACCCCCTCTGGCCTCTGCTCCATGGCTGCTGGGTGACCCCTCGTTTGGGGCTCTACTCAGCTCTTCCCAGGAGGGTGTCACGGTTCCCCCCCTTTGGTGGTCCTCCTCGGGTCCTTGTACTCTGGGGCCTCTGGATATCTGGGGCCTGGATCGCCTCCATACCTGCTTCATACCCTGGTGGACGGGGCTATGGCTCCCCACACTCCCTAGCAGATCGTTACATGGAGAAACCTTTGGAATACAAGCATGCCGATCCACACAGGTGTGCACACGGGTGTTCACAGACGCGGACTACACCTTTCTTGGCTGCTGCCTCAAAGCACATTGTGCGCTGTCTATCTTGCGTGCTGCACAATATCGTTTAATATTTAGTATCTACTGTTATCTACTGCTAGCTAGTTTATTGTGATGGTGCTGTTTTTTATTATGTTGCTCTTTGTTGTTTGCTTTCTCTTCTGTTTTTTTTTTCTCCATACACGTGATCCAGGTGTTTTTTTTTTTTCTTTCTTCCCCCCCTTCTCACCGTCTCTTCTCCCCTTTGGTTTTCTTTCTCCCCCTCTCTTTCTTTCATTCTTTCTCCCTGTCCTATCCTCCAGTCATGTCTGTCCCATTTGTAGCAACTGAAAATAAAATAAATACATAATTATAATAAAGATCAATCAAATGGACCAATATGGCAAGGCCATGATGATCCACTTGGTAAAATAAATCCGCTTGGCATCTTTCTTGGCCTTAAGACAACAATTCTGATGGCTAAAGATCCAAACGGGACACAAAAAATAAATAAATAAATAAATACTAATACCATTTCACTTTAAAACTAAAGGAGCTGTTTGGATGAGAGGGAAACGTCTTCCCCTAGCTTAAAGAAGTCCAGCCGCTTTCTTTACATGCTCCATAGACAATTGTGACTATAATTAAAGCAAACATCTGAAAATCAAAACAAAATTGAATTTGTAATTTAAAACAGAACAAGCTATACAAGCCAAAGAGTTTTAGTTTATTTAGTTTTGGAAGACTCATTTGCGCCCAAGCTTCATCTTCCTGGCTGATGTCTTTAGATCAGGCACGTGCAGAGGGGGGGGGCTAGAGGGGCTTGAGCACCCGTCCCTTTCCTGATGGGTGCCCAAAGTGCCCTTTTGTTGAGGCAACTTTTAAAAAAAAATATATTATTTTTTTTTAATGTGTGTGTGCGTGCAGAGTCCTGTCTGTGCCCCTCAACAATAATATTTAACTATTAATCACAGTTTTGCTAAATAAAAGGATCTGGCTTGCATCAGTCACATGATAACATTTAACCCTTGACGGCAGAACGCGCTGGTTACGAGCCGGGAACGAGCTCACAAGGAGCACGCGCATTTTTAGCGGTCCGGAGCTGTAAGAGAAACACAAATTAACTCAGAGACACAGACTGATGCGACAAAACCAGTAAGTAGGTGTACAGCGTACACTGTAGTGTGTAGCACCCAGGAGTATTAGCTTATTACGTACACGTTGGTAAGCTGTCTTGTGGCAACTGACGAACTGAAACAAACGAACGTGCTGTGTGTGCAACAGCGCGACAAACATTACCTGTCCTTTTATTAACTGCACAAGTAGTGCTGGTCACAGCTACTGGCTACCTGTGTAAGGCTGTCATGGGTCTGTAGCTCTGTCACCGTTTTAGGGAACATATTTAGTTTTAAAGTATTTAGAAACATATTTAGTTTTAAAGTAAGTTTCCGGGCTTTTCCTGCCTTTCTGGAGGGATTATATTTCACTAAAAAATGATCTAATATGCATGTTCACAATTATGCATTATTATAATTATAATATATTAAAAAACACACACTGTATTTTAAAGAACATACATTAAGAAGCAGATTATATTAGATTTATATTTTAAATAAGACAAAATTTGGATTTTACAGCGGTAAAATTATTGTATCTCTACAGTTTAAAGATGTAATAAGCTTTGCCCCTGCACAGAGTGGATAGTGAAACAAATGGAATGATCATAAATACATTATTTCATATTTATTTCTTCCCCCTCCTCATTGCTTTATTATTGTAGCTCTAGTAATAAATAATAATGTAAGGATTCTGGATCAGCACCATGATGCCCATAGTATATACAGTATTCTGAAGAAGGTCTAAAATGTCACTGTGTGTGCGTGCATGTGTGTGTTTTATTTCGATGGATTTTTAAAAAAAATATTACTCATGATATAACATTGTCCAGACATGCCTGGTAAGGACATGAGGAGGAAACAGTAGGAGCTGTGTGAGGCTACTAAAGGCAGTGCTATAACATATTTCTGTCATCATTTTATTATAGATTAAGTGCAAGAGTTGTTGAGTGTGGATAATTAGATTATAGTTTATTGCAATAACAAGTTGTGCCTTGTTCTCAGATAGACAGCAAGTGGAGAGTGATATATGAAATGATGGGATGGAAGGAAGAAGAGAAGCAAAGAGTGATTCACAGGCAGAGCCTAATTTATTTCTCACAGTTTTTTGTTGCCTTATGGTTCCAAGCGCTGTCACCAATCTTTGCATTTTGTTATTATCTCATAACACTTGTTTAATCAGCTACCATCTCTCCTGTGGACTTTTTAATGTCTACAGTCTCAGATCAACACAGCCCTGCCCTTCCCATATTAGATTCTTGATGAATGTGTGTTGTTGTTATTCAGCCTGGTTCAATGTGCCCCTTTTTAACTTTGAGCACCCGCCCCTTTAAACCTCTCTGCACGGCCCTGCTTTAGATGTTACTTCAATATGTCCAAATAATTTTCTTTTCTCAGGATGCCATCTACTTTGTGAAGTGCATGAGTTCCTTTTGCAGCAAAACAGCTCCACAACATGATCCTACCACCCCCATACTTCACAGTTGGCATGGTGTTCTGAGGCTTCAAAGCTTCCCCCTTTTTCCTCCAAATATACAGTTTATCATTGGCCAATAGTGCAAATTTTGTTTTGTCAGACCACAGGACATGTCTCAAGAAATTAGAATATTTGTCTCCCTGGGCTGGGTTGATTCACACTTTTCACGCCAAAAATCGTTCCTCTCTGGGGCTTAGAATCTGTCTTCTTCCCAAGCAGTATGACAGTTGTGCATTCCCATATTTTTTAATACTTGCATATTATTGTCTGATTGGATGAACGTGGGACCTTCAGGCATCTGGAAATTGCACCTAAGGATGAGTCACACTTGTGGAGGTTGACAGTTCTTTTCTTGATGTCTTGGTTGATTTCTCTTGATTTTCACATGATGTCAAAGAAAGAGGCTCTGTGTTTGGGGTGTGCCTTTATTTTCATCCACAGGTGTGTCACCAATTAACTCAAATGGACTCAAACAATCAGAAGCTTCTTAAACTCAGTAATGAAGTAATGTAATGAAGCTTGTGCGTAAATTCAATAAGGAAGGTACTCATCTATTTGCTTCCTGTGTGTTAGTGATTAATATAATCTTTACATAACTTCCATTTTCCCGCACTGTGAAGCTAATACTTGGGTTGCAGTCACGTGGTTCTGATGACGTGCGGAGGCAGCGCGATTTTTGAGTGGAGGGCGGAAGTAAACATGGAGGACACTGTGGAGAGTCAGGAGAGCAGCTATTGTGCAACTTTAGACCCCGTTTCTCGGGAGAGATATAAACAGATAGTTAAAAAATATATCGGACGTGATCCGTATTCTTTGAAAATGTCCGAATACACCACAGAAGTAAAGGATTTGCCTACTATCGACGCTGTGGATATCACCAACTACTTGGTCCTCCAGACTTCTTACTACACTAGGCAGCAAATGAAAGCTTTCAAGAGTCTGGAGGCGTACAATTTTTTTGTCAGCGGGTGGGTCCACAACCTTGGAACAAAACGTCTCCGTGATGGATACAGTTTGGTGTTTGCAAGGGTGAGTGTTTGTTCTTATATTGCTTTATCTTAAACACGCTAACAGTTAGCGTTAGCGGCTTTAACGTCAACAAACATGCCAAATCCTTAGGACTTCGTTAGAGTGACAGTTGTTTGTTTCAAGGTAAACCATTCTCAGAGGTCTAACGAGACACCTCTGAAGACTTGGGTAATTGCAAGCTTAATTAAGCTTCATTCTTTTATCTCGTTTGAGAACTGATTCCGATCTGGGTTTTCGTTCGTAGCCGAGATTGACCGTCGGAGCCCAGTCCTCCGACTCTTCGTCATCCAAAGCACTTGGGCAGCCTATAGTCCCAATCAAGTCAATATTAGACTACTAACTTAAAAGCACTAAGTAAACGAGAATTTAACGACAACATAATGCTAATAAGTTCGTTTGCAAACATAACATTACCTCTGACGAAGTGGTCGCTGCAGACACGGGCATTGGCAGACTCTGCTCCTCCCGACTGTAAACGTAAATTTAAAATCCATTTTTTCCTACGTTTTATCGGTTAGAATTTTCCATTTTTCTCCTCTTCGTTGGGCTATTTTTGGTACCCTAAAATACCGTTTATCAGTTTCTCGGGTCGACCTACTGGAGCATCCGTAAACACAACAGGACAAAGGCATTTTGCGTACTGTCTGTCTGTGATTTTGCGCTGATCTTTTTCACTTCCGCCCTCCAGTCAAATTTCGCGCTTTACGTCGACGTCACGTCGACGTCAAATGAAACCCAGCTATTGTGACATGACGGGTCTAAACCAATGATTTTTCTCCAGGCCAATCAGTCTTCACTCCTCGTACTTTAAATCTCACTGTGCATCTGTCAGTCTCCCGTAAAGACAGCTTGGTGCAATCCACCTCCTCCCCATCTCTGTCTCTCCCTCATCACTCAGGCTCCATTCAAGCCTCCATCTTCATTTCTGCCACTAGTACCTAGATTGGCTGTCGATTATACCTTACTCAGGGTTGCTAGTAGGGTGCGTCAGCTAGGGGGCAGCAGGGTAGAAATTTAGAATGAGGTAGTTAAAAGTAGAATGGGAGGGAGAGCCTTCAGTTTAAAAAAAAAAAGAAAAAAAGAATGAGGTAGTTAGTTGCTGGGTGAATTCCCAACTTAGTTTCTATAGTGGTAATACTCCTAGGCTCATAGACTCTGACCCCTTGAACGAGAGCCAATCCAGAGTTCTGTACAGAGATAACTGGGATCTGAAAACACATCACAGTATATTTTAACATTAGCGAACCCCCCAGTACATCGTTTTCAGACCTCCATGGTTTTGGCTACTCAGGTTAAACATGATATATAAGTCACTTAGATAACTTAAAAACGTTATTGTTTGGCTTTTTTCAGTGTTTTATTTGTTTCCGAGTAAATCGGTTTGGCTGAGATTAAAGTTATAGTTTTCACACAAATGAATAAATGTCAAACAGAGGGTTAGTCAAACTGATTAAACAGAAGTGTGAGATGGTCAAGAATTGACTCCAGTGTCCTGTTTATTATATTTTAGATAGCAAGGAGCAGATGGCTGTGTTTACTAAATTCCATCGAGACAATCTGCTAATTTTATTACAGGCTTAATAAACTATCATTTTGTCTTCATTTTTAGTCAGCACATAACTTAAACACTTAAAGCTGTAAGCTAATGATAGTTATATAAGAGCAGATGCATGCTGGTGCAATAAGATGTAAGTTTTACGTCCAATGGATCTATCCATCTATAGATCTATCGATCTATCTATCTATCTCTCTCTCTCTCTCTCTCTCTCTCTCTATATATATATATATATATATATATATATATATATATATATATATATATTAGGGGTGCAACGATACACAAAATTCACGGTTCGGTTCGATACTTTGGTGTCACGGTTCGATATTTTTTCGATACAAAAAAAATGTTCATGCCTTTTTAATTTGTCATTTATTAAAATTATAAATATATATTTTAACTCAAAAGTACAGTTTTTAAATTTAACCCTGACCCTTGTGCGTGTTTTTTATTTTGACAGCGAATGCGCACCTGCGGACCAGTTATGTGCAGCCCTGGTTATTTAGCTTGTCATATTGCAGCCACAGAAATTCTTTTGTCCATGAAACCATAAAGCTGCACTTTCTTTTTGCCTTATAGTCTGATTTGTCATAACTTCTCCGTTTTGTGGTAAGCTTTTCTTTGGCTGTCACTTCTTTACCCTGACCTGTCTGATTTGGCTCAGCAGAACTAAAATATATATGCTGCTGCTTTTACACACGCACTCACATAAGCTCAGCGATTCTCTCACATCAACCTCTCACATGTTTAAGCTTGCTGCGGGAGATTTCACTTGTCATGTTTGCGTAGTAAGCTAACGATTACCGTATTTTCACGACCATAAGACGCACTGTACTAAAAGGCGCAGTCTCAGTTATGTGTGCCATTACTGTATTTAACACACACATAAGGCGCACTGGACCATAGGGCGCATACAAGTACCGTATGCGTATTTAAAAATAAAGCGGGAGCAAACCTGAGTTCGGTACCTTACTCACATTTCTATTACCGGTAATCGTCATCATCAACAACACACAAGCATACAAGTGTGCATATTTAAAAATAAAGCAGGAGCAAAACTGAGTTTGGTACTCACATTTTTATTACCAGTAATCGTCATCATCAACAACACACAAGCATACAAGTGTGCGTATTTAAAAATAAAGCAGGAGCAAAACAAAGTTTGGTACTCACATTTTTATCATCAATCAAACCCATCGAAGTCCTCATCCTCTGTGTCTGAATTGAACAGCTGCGCTAAATCTCCATCAAACATGCCAGGTTCACTTTCTTCACCGTCAGAGTCACTTTCCGTGCCGTGCGGCTCCTCGGAAATGATGCCGGCTTTTGCAAAAGCTCGAACAACAGTGCCAGCAGACATGTTAGTCCAAGCATCTACAATCCATTGGCAAATTGTGGCGTAACTCGCCCGGCGCTGCCTTCCACTCTTGGTGAAACTGTGGTCTCCATCGGTCATCCATCGCTCCCAGGCCGCTCGCAGCCTTACTTTGAACGGGCGGTTCACACCGATGTCCAGCGGTTGGAGTTCCTTTGTCAGGCCTCCCGGAATGACAGCAAGCTCACAGTTCATTTGTTTCACTAGTTTTTTCACATCGGCTGTGAGATGGGCACGCATAGAGTCACAGATTAAGAGCGATGGTGATGCGTGGAAAAAACCACCTGGTCTCCTTACATACACCTCCCTCAGCCACTCTTTCATCATTTCCTCATCCATCCAGCCCTTTTCATTTGCCTTAATGATGATTCCTGCTGGAAACTTCTCTTTAGGCAAAGTCTTTCACTTAAAAATCACCATAGGCGGCAGTTTCTGTCCATTAGCATGGCAGCCAAGCACAACAGTAAAAGAAGACTTTTCATACCCCGTTGTGCGTATCGCTACCGTGCTGGTCCCCTTCTTCTCCACAGTGTGACTCACCGGGATGTCAAAAGTGAGCGGGACCTCGTCCATGTTTGTGATGTGGCTGGGCTGGATGTTTTTGTCGCCGATGTGTTTGCTGCGGAAGATGGCCAGCTTTTCCTTATAATCCGCTGGAAGTTGCTGCGCTACCGTAGTCCTGGTCCGGATGGAAAAATGGCACCGTTTCATAAAACGAAAGCACCAAGACGGACCTCCTTGGAAATGTTCAATGTTCATCTCTTCAGCTAGTGAAACTGCTTTTAGCCGAATGGTGACCGTCGAAACGCTTCTCCCGCTCGTTCTTTGCTCGATGATCCACCGCTCGAGTCTTTCCTCCAACTCGGGCCACCTCGCCTTATGTCCGCGGAAACTCAGCTGCGTTTTCTTGACCTGCCGGAGCTTGTTTTCTAGCTTCCTCCATTTGCGAACCATCGATTCGTTAATCTTAAATTCTCTCGCCGCTGCTCGATTTCCATGTTCCTCCGCATAGCTGATGGCCTTCAGTTTAAACTGTGCTTCATAAGCGTGTCTCTTTGCCATTTTCAGGGTTGTTAAAACAACGATGTTCCACATAATGCACATACCTGTCCTTTTATACAGGTATGTGCGATTGTCCGGTATATACGATCAACGCCCACACTTCACCCTTTAGCGTTCTCATGGTGTTCTCTACTACGTCCTCCTTACAACACACAGGGCGCACTGCGCTATAGGGCGCGCCGCACTTTTTAAAGAAAATCTAAGACTTTTAAGTGCGCCTTATGGTCGTGAAAATACGGTAATAAGACAATGTCAGAGGAATTGGTGCACGAATTATCATCACTCACAGATCAGTGCTGTCGCTCTCTATACACAGTTCGCACGATTGCAAAGTGAAAGCAAAAAAACAAGTGCAAATTCAAACGCGATTTCAATATGTCACATATTGACAGTGGCTCACCGATGCCAATGACATAATTACCCAGCTACATTTCTGAAAGAATGCAAAAGCATTGACATATATTTTTCCTTTCTACAATAGCCCGATGGTACACATTAGGTGTACCTCTTGTTTACGCTAAACTAAAATATTTTGCTGCCTTTAAATGGAATGAACTACAAAAAAATGTGAAACTGATTTCATTACAATCTTTTAAAATGTTATATTATCTACAACTACCCTTGCATATGGTTTTCTTAATTTTTGAAAATGTATAATGTATTCTTGTATTGTTTTTTTGTAAACAAAATGATTAAATACAAAATTAATCCCAAAATGTTTTGTCATACAACTGTATTTCTTGGAAGACCATGCAACACAAAATAAACACCACAGCATCCATGAAACCACATCAGGTTGTGTGACTGTACCTGTTCTCTGCAGGGAGCTTTTCCTATAGGACAAATACTTCTTCATCCACTCTGGATAAATGTTAGTGAGGAAGTTTTCCTCGTATTTTGTTCTACCACTGTCAGCATCCCATCTTTGTTTAGTAATAGCAGCTTCTGGTTTCAGTGCGATCCATGTCAGTCTCTTCAGATCAAACGCAACAAAGTCTTCTCCGTTATAACCGTACTGTGAAAATCCAGTCTCCTCTCCAGTTTTTTCATCCCATTCACAGCCTTCTCTCTTCTGTAAAATGTGATCACCTGAAGAGAGAAACAAAGAAAAGAGAGATAGCAGTATAATATTTTAATATTGCACATTGTCATGGGTGCACTGCGTCATGGATATGATGCATGGCAGGTAGGATGTGGACCCAAACGCACTCATGGGATAGTGAGAGGAGAGCACACGTGGGATGCATGGTTGGAAAGTATAAATATTTGGGCAGAGGAAGTAAATGTAACACAAGAAACTAAGAATAACAGTTACCAAAATAAAACAAAAAGCCACAACTGATTGGGAAACGAGGGTTAACCCTTTAGAACCGGTAGGAGCGGACACGCTCCATTTTGCGTAACTATTTTTAAATCCCGGTAGCACTGCAACCACGTGATTTTTTTTGCATATGAAACCGGAGGAATTGCACTTACATCTTATGCCATCAGCTTGTCCTCGGTCACAGTTTCCTTCCACATATAGCTTTTCAAAAACTGCATAAAAAGCGCTTGTAGCAACAAAAACATAATATTCCAGAAACACGCTTTGCCGATCCGATCAGCTGTTTGTAACACTTCCTACGTCCATCAGCGCGAACTATCACATGACCGCATGACCTGCCCGAAACCGGAAGTGACGTCATTTTGCGGAAATGTATTTTTTTTTACCATCGTGGCCTCATGAGCTTATACTTGTGTTTTTAAAAGTTATGTTTGACTTCATGACTTTCTGTGTCGTTTCTGGGATGCTTAGGACTCATATTGCACTGCTGGAAATAGTTTATTTTGATGCATATGCTGTTATTTTGCAAATTTGCACTATAATATATTTTTTCTGTTTTTCCTGTAGTATATGAAAATTGGTGTATCTCAAAAATAAAACTATGAAAACACTCAAAATAAATTTCCTTTGGTGGGAAACTATTTTGTGCAACTTTTTTGTATTTACAGTTTTGAGGGATAAGCCTCTTAAATTTCTCTAACTAGAAATATATGTTAAAAAAACAAAAACGATTTTAAATTTTTTTGTAGTTTATTGCACTTTTTTGCAATTTATGTAATTACTATGCACTTAATGCAGACATATTATTAAAATTTGGGCTATAATGGTTGTATTGATGTATAGAAACTTGAAATGCTCCAAAAAATGGCTCCACAGCATGTAAAAATATAATATAAGCTCTGGCGGACTTGGTTCAATGGTTGGTCTTAAAGGGTTAAATCGACATAGATGACTGAAGAACTAGAGAGGGGAACAAGGAAGGAGAAATGCAGACAACGCTGGGACATAAAGTTGAACTAAGCAGAAGCAACGTGTACATCACTAACCAGAACAAAAACTGAAATTAATATAATAAATTCACAAGAAACCATAGAAAAGAGTCCTAAACTTCTAATAAACTAAAGCAACCACACAACAAAGTAAATACTAACTACAACAAGAATGAATCATGAGATACAAATATTAAACTAAATATACACAAAGCTACAACGGAAGTAAAAAGAATAAGTAATCAAATATGAATATGAAGTTGATGGAATTCTGCAACATGTAAAAGTAGGCTTGGTGTGTCAAGATTAAAAGAAAAACAAGAGATCGAAACTGACAACTGACAGAAACTGAGGGCGAATTAAGCGAAACAAAACAGTCAGATAAGTCAAACTTTACTCAACTCATTCTTGCTTCCTCTGCATCTGTACCATTGATTCATTCATGTTGAATTCTCTCGCAGCTGCTCTATTCCCATGTTGTTTCAGTATAGTAATGACTAACCTCATATTGTGGATGGATTATCTCACGTAGCACATCATTATATACCAGCTAGTGCAACTTCAGTAACCCTACAAACGTCACTGCTGTTTAGATTTCTGTCTTCATTTATGTCGGAAGTGATAGCAGAGCTGTACGTTATAATTTTTTCACCAATCTCTCAGTCAGAACATGCTATATCATGTTTAGGTGGAAACTAGCGAGCAAACTTCCTGCTAACTTTGAACTCTGTTAAATTTAATAAATTCTATTTTCATGGATGCCTGGATGCTAAACTTAATTGTTACACCTGGTAAAGCAGCAACACCGGGGCCGGTGTTGTGCCAAAAAGTGATTGTCTGCCAAAAACTGATTTCCGGTATTTGCCAAAAACTGATTGCTCGTATTTAAACTGCTATAAGTAACTTGTTGGGCTATAATATGTGAAACATATGTCAAATGCATCCATTATGGATGACATAAAGTCATCTTGAGCCACAAACAACATTCGTGTAACAAGGTAGAAGGCGCATTCAGTTTGTGGCAGTGACTTTTGTACAACCTTTATTTATGCAGTTAAAAAAAAATCTCATTAACATTAAAAATGTCTTTTGTAAGAGTAAGCTGGCCAAGAGGACAGCAGAAATGGCAGCAAATATTACAATAGTGCTGTAAAAATATTTTAAGTGGGGGTAAAGGACCGGATTGGTTAAAATGTAAGTACAATAACACAGAGTTGTAAAGTTACTTGAAAAACAGATAATTTTTTATTCTATATATAACTTCTTTGTAAACCATGTTCACCGAAGTCTATTTATCAACATACGTAAAGATATTACACATAAAAAATACACAGAAACATTGGAAATCACTTTTTGGCAGACAATCACTTTTTGGCACAACACCGGCTATACGCTGGGGCAAGAGGGGGCAATGACCCCTTAAACAAACGCCTTGCCCCCTTAAGTCAAACTTTTAAAAGTTGAGAAAGAAAATAATAGATTACCCACAAACTGAATATGGACAAGATTTATTATAGTAGCTGAAAAATCCACTGGAAAAGGCACAAATGAGATGATAGGTCTCACGTCTCGTTCGCTCTATGCCTCCGTGCTCTGTTTTTGCGCAGGCTCACACAGCACTCAGCAGAGAACTGCCACTCTCCCCAGCTAAACATCCATGCGACGCATCTTGCCACTGCCTTCATGTTAGACTCAAGTTTATAAAGAACTCATGTCAAAATATTGTGGTTAAGTTAAATCCTATTTATTAACCAACCAGCTGCGAAGAACGTACTTTCTCCCATTTAGCTACGGCAGGCACTGAGGTGCGTTTACCGTCTCTCTGTTAATTTGATTTTCCATTAAACCACGATAAACAGGTGTTTATGTTGTTGTTTTTTTACTATACCAACCTGTTTTGTAAGTATTGGCTATATTGAGAGGTCTTATTTTATTCTTACTTCATTTTGCAAATTTACTTGAATTAGGCCATCCAATTAAGGTAAATGTTCTGTTTTAATTGTTAGAATCTGATGAGCAATGTTTCATTTAATTTTTTGTTTTTTTGCTTTTCTGTTTTCCCGAGGGATTGCCCCCTTAACGCGGTCAGGGGGTTTACGTGCCTTAGTGACCATAAAGGCTAGACCAGCAGAAGCCTAGCCTTCAGGTTTGGACACTCAAATTGGTCAAGTCTTAGGGTAGAGGCCTGACAACCACAACCACATGTACATCTAAAAAAAGATATAAATATTGAAACACTAATCCAACATTATCCTTTATTGACGGATCATTTGATCTTAAACTTTGTCATGTTCGGAGGCAATAAGACGCAGGGTTCTCAAGCACGAACCACTTTTTATTCAATTGTAGCAGCAGTGTCCGTGGCTACATCAATTTCTGGAAAAACACATATACACCGGTCTTCTAGCGACCTCTAGTGGCTGCCCTCATGGTAGCCTTACTAGGACAACATAAACAGATTTCACAACATCTCCCCTTTTAACAAAGGTACTTTAAACATAAAACAGTGTTGTCAGAACGCAGGACATCACAGGGGTAGACTACCCTCAGTCCTGATAAGGGATTATTCTGCCCTTAGAACATAGAAAGGAGATAGTCCTCAGTCTCTGAATCTGAGAGGTACTTTAATTTCCCGCCCCCTGGAAGTCACTCTCACAGGTGTGGTAGGGTGGAGAGGAGACCCCGGGACAGGGATTGGCAATGTCTGCCTTACTGGTGGTTCTTGGGAAGCGGCCACCCCTTTAGTTGGAGTAGTCGGTGTAGCTGGAACAGTGCTCTGCTGCTGCTCCTCGGGATCAGCGGTGCCTGGGACAGGCTGAAGGTGTCGTCTGTTGCGGCGAGTCACGTTCCCATTCGCCATCTCCACCAAGTAGGATCTCGGCTCCTTAGACTTACTGATGACCTTGGCTGGAGTCGTCCACCCCTTTTCCCCGTCAAGCTTCACTACAACATCCTGGCCTGGGAGAAGCTCAGGAAGTGGACGAGCTGAATGTCTGCGGTTGTAGAAGAATCTGTAAGAGTCCTTAGCTGCAGCATCTCTTTGGCACACTGTGTCCCTATTGACTGGACTGGGCAGCAATATCTTTTCGAGTACTGGGACGGTGGTGCGGATTTGACGTCCTGTCATAAGTTGAGCTGGGCTTGCACCGGTTGCTGCAATTGGTGTAGAGCGGTAACTCATTAAGGCTAAGCAGGGGTCAGGCTGTTTGAGAATGTACTTGGCCGTTTGGACAGCTCTTTCAGCAGCTCCATTTGACTGGGGGTAATGAGGGCTCGACGTAGTGTGGGTGAAGCCATAACTCAGTTTGAAGTCTTGGAACTCTGATGATGTGAACTGCGTCCCATTATCACTGACCAGTTCTAACGGGATGCCCCATCTAACAAACATGTGTTTAAGCTTGTTAATGACCTGTCTGCTGGTTGTTGTAGTGAGGGAAGCAATCTCAACGTCTCTTGAAAAATAGTCAACAACGACAAGAAAGTTCTTACCCTCAAGCTCGCAAAGATCAGCTGCAATCTTTTGCCAGGGGCCATTGGGCAGAGGAGTAGTCACGAGAGGTTCCCGTCGCTGTGTAGGCTTGTGCTCTCTGCAAAAGTTGCATGACCTCACCTTATGTGTTATTTGAAGTCCAATGTTGGGCCACCACACTGTTGATCTTGCGCGCTCTCTACATTTAGTTAGTCCTTGGTGGCCTTCATGTAATTGGTCAAGGACACTGGGTCTAAGTGCTGTGGGAATTACGATGCGATCGTGGTAGAGCACTAGACCATCTGATTCTGAAAGGTGGCTTCTGGCTGCATAAAAGCCTTGCAGTGGTGAGCTCTTTGCCATTCTCCGAGGCCACCCTTGTCTGATGAAGATGATTGCTTTTTGAAGCTCTGGGTCCCTCTGTGTAGCTCTACGAATTTCCTCCAACTTATGTGACTTGATAGGTTTGCTTGTCACTACGTTGCTCACATATGCCTTGACATGGCTGTCTGTCTCGGACGGGTAGCATCCGTGCAGTGGATGTCTGGAGAGTGCGTCCGCCACCACTAACTGTTTACCGGGAACATGCTCAGCAGTGACATTAAATCGCATCAGTCGCATCAGCAATCTCTGACATCTCAGTGGCGTTTTATCAAGGTCGTATGAGTTGATCAAAGGCACCAAGGGCTTATGGTCAGTTTGTAGACGTACATGACCCATGCCTTGGATGTAGCGGGTAAAACGTTCGCAGGCCCAGACAGATGCTAAACACTCTTTTTCGATCTGCGAATATCTTTTCTCTGCGTCTGTGAGAGTGCGAGAACAAAAGGCAACAGGCCGTAACTCCCCGTCATTGTCCTGTAACAGTGCAGCACCCAGGCCATAGCTGCTGGCATCCGCACTGACAACTGTTGGTCGGCCTGCATCATAATAACAAAGTGCTGGTGCAGCCACGAGCATTGCTTTTGCTTTGTTGAATACTTGCTCCTGAGGCTCGCCCCACACCCATACAGTCTCTTTTTTGAGTAGATTGGAGAGGGGGTGCAGCACCGTGGACAGGCCTGGCAGGAATTTTCCAACATAGTTGGTACCTGCCTGAGTTGTTCTACATTGGTGGGGCTGGGCATCCTGGCAATAGCCTCCACCTTGCCATCATCAGGTTTCACACCATCCGCACTGATGATGTGACCGAAGAACTGTAGTTCATTCTTTCCAAAGTGGCACTTGGACCTGTTGAGCTTAAGTCCTGATGCTTTGATTGTCTGTAATACTGCACCTAAGCGTTGGTCATGTTCCTCTTTGTTAGCCCCGAAAACCAATATGTCGTCCATCACGACGACAGTCCCCTCTAGGCCCTTGAGCAAGGTGCTCATGAGCCGCTGGAAGATCTCGGGTGCTGAAGTTATGCCAAATGGCAGGCGTCTGAAGCAAAACCTGCCCATGGGAGTTATGAACTTGGTTAGTTTTTGGCAGCTGGGATCCAGTGGTATTTGCCAGAACCCACTGGAGGCATCCAAAGTGGAGAAAACTTTAGCCCCTGCTAACTTAGGAGTTATGTCATCCAATGTGGGCAAGATGTACCGTTCACGCTTTACTCCCTTATTCAGACGTTTTAAGTCCACACACACCCTGACCTCATCCTTGTTGCACTTTGGAGCAGGCACCATTGGTGCACACCAGTCTGTTGGCTCGGTGACTTCCTCAATGATGCCAAGTTTGAGCATGCGCTTTATTTCCTTTTCCACTTTTGGGAGGAGAGGAAAAGGCACCCGGCGTGGGGTGGTTACACTGTACGGCACTGCATCTTCGGTCAGCTCGATTTTTACAGGTTCACAGTTCAGCAGGCCAATTTCTCCGAACACATCCTCTGTTAAGTCACTACTGATTTTGTTAACTCTAGTGACTAATCCCATGCGCTTTGCTACTGTCTTCCCCAGTAGGTTACTTGCATATTGCCCTTTTATAACTGTAATCCAGTACTGGTACTTTTGGCCTTTGTACTCTGTAGTAGCAAGGAATTTACCCATGCACTTGACTTTTCCACCAGGGCTGTACACAGTTGGCTTACACTGGATAAGTTTGGGTCTCTGCTGTAGCTTATTAAGGGTCGTTTCTGTCATAACAGTGGTGTCTGCGCCTGTATCAATTTTGAAATCAACTGGACTGCCATTTACCAATAGCTCAATGTCCCAGTCGGCATCTGAGCCTGACTCCTCAATGACTGTTGTTTTTGGCTCAATTACTGCTCCCAGGAAAAGCTCCCCTATGAAGAATGAATCCTCATCTGAGTCCTCTACAGCCTCAGCCCTGACCTCTTTTAGCATTTTGGTTTTGCATACAACTTCAAAGTGTCCCAACTTATTGCACTTTCTGCATCTTTTATTGCGGGCTGGGCAGTTTTCTCTTTTGTCATGCACCCTGTTGCATCTTTGGCATTTTGGTTTACTCTCACCATGTTGTCGCTCACGTACCTGATGAGGTTGGTAGTAACTCCTTCTCATGCTGTTATAATGCCTCTGTTTCACCTCATTCACCGTGCTTTCCACTCGGTCTGCACTTTGCTGTTTGACTTGTTCACTCTGGCGTGCTAGTTGAATGGCTTTATCCAAAGTTAAGTCCGCCTCGAGCTGGAGTTTTTGTGAAACATCTTTGTCAATTAATCCAATGACGATACGATCCCGGATCTGCTCGTCTTTACTGCCGCCGAACTCGCAGTGCTGCGCGAGCTCGTACAGGCTCCACACGAAAGCCTCGACCGTCTCCCCGGCCCTCTGGCTCCGTTTGTGAAAACAGGCGCGGTCGTGGATAACGTTTCTCTTTGGGACAAAGTGCTCATCGAACTTTTGTATAACCAGATCATACTCAAACTGCGGACTTGGCCTGGCCTCCGTAGCAGCAGGAAACACAAATGAGCCATATATTGGTTCGGCATCTCTCCCCATGGAGTAAAGAAGCGAGTTCACCTGCACTTCGCCGCTCTCCATCCCTAGCTTGGACGCCACTCGAAAACGGGAGAATCTCTGCCGCCATATCGGCCACTCTGCCGGCTGTGTAAAGTCGAACGGCTCCGGAGGTCCAAATTTAGCCATTTCTTCGTGTAACTCGGCGTGAAGTCCTCAATTCTGACACCATGTCATGTTCGGAGGCAATAAGACGCAGGGTTCTCAAGCACGAACCACTTTTTATTCAATTGTAGCAGCAGTGTCCGTGGCTACATCAATTTCTGGAAAAACACATATACACCGGTCTTCTAGCGACCTCTAGTGGCTGCCCTCATGGTAGCCTTACTAGGACAACATAAACAGATTTCACAACAAACTTTTACCTTAACGTGGCTCCTTTTTTTGAAAAAACTTCCTTGTATCCATTATGAACCTGGCTGTTTCTCTGTACACAAACACACACACACACACACACACACGCACAACAGGAGTTATAAGGTTAATAGGCATCCAGTCAGTTATCTAGTTAGTACCTTGGCACATGCACATATGACAAAATAAGCAGCTTTCAAACAGGACAGTGGTAACAACAGCAGGCTACGGACAATTTTAAATTTTAGATTATAAATAGACTGTATAAATTTCAATGGGAGCAACAGGACGGTCAAATGTCGCTGATTTTACTACAGAGTAGGACAGATTGTAGGGTAGCAAACATCGTTGGAAAACACATTTTCAACACTGCAGGTTACCTGGTGTAATGTTTTTCAGCTAAAAAAGAAACATGGTCTGACTCCTACCAAACTATATAAAGAGTAACTGAAGGTTAAATGCAGCTAAAATGTCCTGTTTTAAGCCAGGCACTTACACCTCTGCTCCACTGCGTCTCAGCTACTGGCAGGAAGGGCGCTACAACCAGAGCAGGGGAGAGGTGAGCTGGAACAAACCCTTTTTTTGGGGGGGGGGATATATCTATACTTTTGTTGTTAAAACATTATGTCTCAACCAAGTACTGTATGGTTTTTATATTTTTAGTAGTGTGTGACACAAACAGCAAATATTGCCAAAAAAAGTAAGAAATCTTTGGGGGTGCTTTGATTTGCTTCAGCACTTCCAAAAATGGGCTAAAAACGCCCCTAGACTAATTTAATAGTCCGCGCATCGTTTGAAGCTTTATAAGATCCTGAAAGACGAGGAATAAGTAGTAGGATTTATGAGTGTAATAACGGACTAAAAAAAAAATATGTCAGCAATGCATGTACAAGGATGCCAGCTGCCGTTAAGCACCACAGAAGAAGAATAAGCAGTCTCTGGTATCGTAGCTGTGTCCAAATTTAGGGGCCACATCCTTCGGAGGCTGCATTTGTAGGCCTGTTACATCACAGCGATGCAACGAAGACTGTCCAAATTCAAAGACTCCCCCAAATGTGGCCGACAAATGCGTCCTCCTTTTCTGCAGATTTGAAGGATTGGTCGGGTGTATTCTTCGTGGCCCAACCTATCCCAGAATTCATAGCGCAGCCCAGCAAATTCGCCATTGTTGGAAATTAGTTTTAATATTACTCTTTTTGGGTCACAAAATAAAGTTTTAAGATGTTTTAGGGCAATAAAGTAGCTGTGTAAACTTCAAATACCTGCTTGATTTATCAAGACATCACATATTTACAAAAGTGTTCCAACGTTGTTGGAGACGTCTGTTACCGACCAGCTCGATAGCTAGTGGGGGTAGCGAACCCCCCAGTACATCGTTTTCAGACCTCCATGGTTTTGGCTACTCAGGTTAAACATGATATATAAGTCACTTAGATAACTTAAAAACGTTATTGTTTGGCTTTTTTCAGTGTTTTATTTGTTTCCGAGTAAATCGGTTTGGCTGAGATTAAAGTTATAGTTTTCACACAAATGAATAAATGTCAAACAGAGGGTTAGTCAAACTGATTAAACAGAAGTGTGAGATGGTCAAGAATTGACTCCAGTGTCCTGTTTATTATATTTTAGATAGCAAGGAGCAGATGGCTGTGTTTACTAAATTCCATCGAGACAATCTGCTAATTTTATTACAGGTTTAATAAACTATCATTTTGTCTTCATTTTTAGTCAGCACATAACTTAAACACTTAAAGCTGTAAGCTAATGATAGTTATATAAGAGCAGATGCATGCTGGTGCAATAAGATGTAAGTTTTACGTCCCAATGGATGTAGGATATATATATATATATATATATATATATATATATATATATATATATATATATATTAGGGGTGCAACGATACACAAAATTCACGGTTCGGTTCGATACTTTGGTGTCACGGTTCGATATTTTTTCGATACAAAAAAAATGTTCATGCCTTTTTAATTTGTCATTTATTAAAATTATAAATATATATTTTAACTCAAAAGTACAGTTTTTAAATTTAACCCTGACCCTTGTGCGTGTTTTTTATTTTGACAGCGAATGCGCACCACTTATGTGCACCCCTGGTTATATAGCTCGTCATATTGCAGCCACAGAAATTCTTTTGTCCATGAAACCATAAAGCTGCACTTTCTTTTTGCCTTATAGTCTGATTTGTCATAACTTCTCCGTTTTGTGGTAAGCTTTTCTTTGGCTGTCACTTCTTCACCCTGACCTGTCTTATTTGGCTCAGCAGAACTAAAATATATATCCTGCTGCTTTTACACACGCACTCACATAACGCTCAGCGATTCTCTCACATAAACCTCTCACATGTTTAAGCTGCGGGAGATTTCACTTGTCATGTTTGCGTAGTAAGCTAACGATTGATAAGACAATGTCAGAGGAATTGGTGCACGAATGATCATCACTCACAGATCAGTGCTGTCGCTCTCTATACACAGTTCGCACGATTGCAAAGTGAAAGCAAAAAAACAAGCGCAAATTCAAACGCGATTTCAATATGTCACATATTGACAGTGGCTCACCGATGCCAATGACATAATTACCCAGCTACATTTCCGAAAGAATGCAAAAGCATTGACATATATTTTTCCTTCCTACAATAGCCCGACGGGCAGGGCAGAGATAGATTTTGGTACCCCGACTGAAAAAATCGCTAGCCCCGGGACGTCGGGCTAGCGATATTGCGAGCTCTGTATCTGATTGAGGAATCACTCATCTTTGTCTTTGCACTAGGATGATGTCAGCGTAAATGTGCAGTCATATTCGTTGTGTTCCCACTAGTGCTTTCAGGTTAATCTTGTTGAAATGACCTTAACGCCACAACACGGCAAATCTCCGTTAACGAGCTACCGCCGATTGCCCCGTGCATGGGGCTAGACGGCCAACACGTTAACGAGCTAACTGCGCTAACACACTAGCTCCCACCCATGTAATTGAGCATTGCATGGCACATCCAACATACTGTTTTACTTTAGTCCATGACTCGCTTACCTTCAGGGTCATACGTCACATGAAAACCAAAATAATTCCAAACACCAGATCTGAATGAGGGTGGGGGAGGTCCATGTTGCAAGGGGAGCTTAACTTCTGTCTCGCTAGCTTGCCCTGCGCTCTTCCTTCTGTGTTGAGCGCTCAGTGGATCTGCGCTCGACAGTGCAGCCTAGGCGGAGTAGTCGAACGCAGATTCACTGAGCGCTCAACACAGACAGCATCGTCAGAAGGAAAGTTGATAAAATAAATTACAAATTTTGTATTGTTCGATACATATGCGTACCGAACCGAAAGCACTGTATCGAACGGTTCAATATCGATACGAATATGTAAAAAAAAAAAAAAAAAACACCCAGCACGCCCCTGCGGGCGGTTTATCCTTCAAGCTCGGGTCCTCTACCAGAGGCCTGGGAGCTTGAGGGTCCTGCGCAGTATCTTAGCTGTTCCCAGGACTGCGCTCTTCTGGACAGAGATCTCCGATGTTATTCCCGGGATCTGCTGGAGCCACTCGCCTAGCTTGGGAGTCACCGCACCTAGTGCTCCGATTACCACGGGGACCACCGTTACCTTCACCCTCCACATCCTCTCGAGCTCTTCTCTGAGCCCTTGGTATTTCTCCAGCTTCTCGTGTTCCTTCTTCCTGATATTGCTGTCATTCGGAACCGCTACATCGATCACTACGGCCGTCTTCTTCTGTTTGTCTACCACCACTATGTCCGGTTGGTTAGCCACCACCATTTTGTCCGTCTGTATCTGGAAGTCCCACAGGATCTTAGCTCGGTCATTCTCCACCACCCTTGGGGGCAACTCCCATTTTGACCTCGGGACTTCCAGGTTATACTCGGCACAGATGTTCCTGTACACTATGCCGGCCACTTGGTTGTGGCGTTCCATGTATGCCTTGCCTGCTAGCATCTTGCACCCTGCTGTTATGTGCTGGATTGTCTCTGGGGCATCTTTACACAGCCTGCACCTGGGGTCTTGCCTGGTGTGATAGACCCCAGCCTCTATGGATCTTGTACTCAGAGCTTGTTCTTGTGCTGCCATGATTAGTGCCTCTGTGCTGTCTTTCAGTCCAGCTTTGTCCAGCCACTGGTAGGATTTCTGGATATCAGCCACCTCCTCTATCTGCCGGTGGTACATACCGTGCAGGGGCCTGTCCTTCCATGATGGTTCCTCGTCTCCCTCCTCTTTCTTGGGTTTCTGCTGCCTGAGGTATTCACTGAGCACTCGGTCAGTTGGGGCCATCTTCCCAATGTATTCTTGGATGTTCCTTGTCTCATCCTGGACTGTGGTGCTGACACTCACCAGTCCCCGGCCCCCTTCCTTCCGCTTAGCGTACAGCCTCAGGGTGCTGGACTTGGGGTGAAACCCTCCATGCATGGTAAGGAGCTTTCTTGTCTTGATGTCAGTGGCTTCTATCTCCTCCTTTGGCCAGCCTATTACCCCAGCAGGGTACCTGATCACGGGCAGGGCGTACGTGTTGATGGCCCGGATCTTGTTCTTACCGTTCAGCTGACTCCTCAGGACTTGCCTGACCCTCTGCAGGTACTTGGTGGTTGCAGCCTTTCTAGCGGCCTCTTCATGGTTCCCATTTGCCTGCGGGATCCCCAGGTACTTGTAACTGTCCTCTATGTCTGCAATGTTGCCTTCTGGTAGTTCAATCCCCTCAGTTCTGACTACCTTCCCTCTCTTTGTTACCATCCGACTACACTTCTCCAGTCCGAACGACATTCCAATGTCATTGCTGTATAGCCTGGTAGTGTGGATCAGTGAATCGATGTCACGTTCACTCTTGGCATACAGCTTGATGTCATCCATGTACAGGAGGTGGCTGACAACTGCTCCGTTCCGTAGTCGGTATCCGTAGCCAGTCTTGTTAATGATCTCACTGAGGGGGTTCAGGCCTATGCAGAACAGCAGTGGGGACAGAGCATCTCCTTGGTAGATCCCGCACTTGATGGTGACTTGTGCTATGGGCTTGGAGTTGGCCTCTAGTGTTGTACGCCACATCCCCATTGAGTTCCTGATGAAGGCTCTTAGGGTCCCATTGATCTTGTACAATTCTAGGCATTCCAGTATCCAGCTGTGGGGCATTGAGTCATAGGCCTTCTTGTAATCAATCCAGGCAGTGCACAGGTTGGTCAGTCTGGTCTTGCAGTCTCGGCTGACTGTTCTGTCTACCAGTAGCTGGTGTTTTGCGCCTCTGGTATTCTTGCCAATTCCTTTCTGTGTCCCACTCATGTATTGACCCATGTGCCTGTTCATCTTAGCCGATATGATGCCTGACAGGAGCTTCCATGTAGTACTGAGGCAGGTTATTGGTCGGTAGTTGGAGGGGACCGGTCCCTTCTTGGGGTCCTTGGGGATCAGGACCGTCCGACCTTCGGTTAGCCATTCCGGGTGTCTCTCGTTAACTAGCAGCTGGTTCATTTGTGCTGCCAGACGCTCGTGGAGTGCAGTCAGCTTCTTTAGCCAGTAGGCGTGAACCATGTCGGGCCCTGGTGCTGTCCAACTCTTCATACTGGAGACCCTTTCTTGGATATCTGCCACTGTGATGGTTACTGGACCCTGTTCAGGGAGGTCGCTGTGGTCTGCCCTCAGATCCACTAGCCACTGAGCATTGCCGTTATGGGTTGCGTCCTTCTCCCATATGCTCTTCCAGTATTGCTCCGTCTCCAGCCTTGGTGGTGCTGTTCTCTTATTATTGTTCCCTTGCCACTGAGAGTACACCTTTGCTGGTTCTGTGGAGAACAGCTGGTTTATTCTCCTGCCTTCTATCTCTCTGGTGTACCTCCTCAAGCGGCTGGCCAAGGCTGTGAGTCTTTGCTTGGCAGTTTCCAAGGCCTCAGGTATGGACAGCTTGCTGTATTTCTTATGCACCTTCTTTGTCGCACCTTTCTGCAACTCCGTTAGTTGGCTAACCTCCCTCCGTGCTACTTTGATCTTGCCCTCTAGCCTCCTTCTCCATGGAGGGTACTGCCCCTTGTGGCTGTTCAACTTGTAGCCAAGCATCTCACTGATCACTGCTGCCGTATTGTAGATCAGCTTGTATATCAGCTTGAATATGTATATATATATATATATATATATATATATATATATATATATATATATATATATATATATATATATATATATATGTGTATATATATATATATATATATATATATATATATATATATATATATGTATATATATATATATATATGTATATATAAGCTTTTAAAGGGAAAATCTATATCACTGTCTAATTATTTTTTATGCAAAACTCGAACTATTGCTTCATCATCCTTTTTAAAGAACGCTCACACTAACAAGGTTTATGATTCAGTTGGTGAAAACAAAAATAAGACTTCAAAAATCTTTAACTGATAATTAACAAAATAATTTTATATCAATTGTTTTCTTTTTGCTTATCAATTGACATAATTGTTCTAAAAATATATATTACTGCACCTTCACTCTGGAACTGCTCCTTCAGACTAGAAATATGCTTTCCAAAGCTTTTCCAATTCCTAAAGCACTCCCGAGTCAATATCTCCAACAGCTCAGTTTCGTTTTCAAGCATCTTCTTCACCCAGTCCTGTCTTGGTTCTACTGTCTTGTTGATGCTGTCACAGGAACCCAGCTGAATGTCATCAAGCGTCATAGCACCCATATACTCTGGGATGTTTGGGACTCCAGAGGATGCAGTGACCAGATACTGCAGTGAGTGTTTCACTGTGGAATAAACAATTTTTGTAGTGTTAAATAAAAGTAAATAAAACATTCAGAGAAAATGTCAGAAACATGATTGGTTCAGTATGATTTTTTTGTTTGTTTGTTTCACACAAGGTACACCAGTAATTCATTTCCCATACACAACCTTTCTTTCAATTAAAGTAACACTGTTTCCATGCATGAAAAGGAGAAGGAAGAAGAATAAATTCTTATTGACACCTGCCCCCTATCTGTGACAATACAAGTAACCAAAATTACACTCTGACAATATTCTGCACATAACAAAACAAAACAAACTAAACAGAACAATATACTCAACAATGAGCAATACCACCAAATATCAAACTGAAAGGATAATTTATTCTACAATTAAATTCTGTTATTTTCAATTTCTAAAAACTGGTTTATCATTTTATTCTTATAGCAGATTTTAAATTGAGAAACATTTGTACAACACTTAAGATGATCATTGAGAGAATTCCAGTTTCTTATGCCTATGACTGTTGGACACATTTGCCTTTGTGTGGTTCGAGCAAACCGATGCTTAAAATAAAACTTCCTTCTGCCATCCCCATTTTCTGAACACAATACAAATAAACTTTGTAACTTAAGAGGAAGCGTTTTATTTTTTGCCCTAAACATAATAATCAATGTCTGTAATTTCACTATATCTTCTAGTTTTAATAATTTCGATTTTATAAACAAACTATCAGTGTGTTCTCTATATTTAACATTATGCATAATTAAGCACTCTCTTCTGTAATAAATATAATGGTTTCATATTAGTCACATATGTATTCCCCCATACTTCAACACAATAACTGAGATAGGGTAGAAACAATGAAAAATATAATATTCTCATTGTCTTGGAATCTAATATATATCTTACATTACCCAGGATATATCTCCTCTCAGTAAAATCGTATTTTCATTCAGATGTAAAAGTGAAGCTGAAGACAGTGAAAGTACAAAGAGAGATCAAATTTCCAAATAAAATATCAATAATGTGGACATAATCTTACCTGATGACGCAAACTGACAGAGGAAAAGCAACAATAACAACCTTCCCATCGTAGCTTCATTTGGATTATACCTTTAGGACCAAAGCAGTGAGTTATTGTTCTAATTTAGCCCAGGCTTCTCCCATGTGGCAGCAATGACTGTATAAAAGATATACAGTCATCTTTTATACAGTCATTGTTTGGCAGAGGTAACGTTGACGTATCGTCCTGAAGTGGATGTGAAACATCACATCCCGTCCTCGCGGCTTCGGTAGAGAGCCGCCTACGTGTCAATTAAAAAACACGTGTGCTTTATTAAAAATGAAAGCTTTATGTTACAGTATCAGAACGAATTTATTTTGCTGTAATACTTTGAAAATACTTTGAAAATAAAGTTTTTTTTAACTTGATTTTGAGTCCTCTGAAATAATAATAGCAACCCAGATTTAAAACAAATGCTGTCTTAAATCTGATAAATGTATATTATTTCCTGTTTTAAAACGGAATGTAATAATTTTCCAATTTTATTGTATTTAAAAGAGAAGAACATAAACTATATTAAATGCTTAAAGGTACACATTTTACTGTTATGTTTTGATGTGTATGCGTGTTCTCCTGCGCTCTTTCCGTGTTGTAGACGTTAATCACAAACTTCCACGACAGACAGTACATACCACAAGAAAACAGAGAAGTGAAAACTCCTAACAGAAACCCAGGGACGATAACCAGACAAGAGTATAACAGATCTGTTAGCTGTAGGTCACATGACACCATAAAAACAAGCTTTCGCTTTCTGTGATGCTTAATGTTTTTAGTGAGTAAAGAAAACTGCAGTCAAAAAGATCATGTGTGTGATTTGCATGTTAAATGGCAGCATTTGTTCTACACTGTTTCACATAAACCAAACTCTTTTCCCCAAATTTATTTGAAATATCGCACAGCTAAGGAATTCAAGTTTATGTTTTTAGCAGCTATAGAGACCGACCTGCAGCTCTTTACTTATCCTTGACACAGATGGAAAAATGGAGTTAGAAGATAATATCATTTTATTTATACATCATCAGTTTACTTTCATGCAGTCATTTCACTGTGGCTCTGAGATCTGTACTGTTATTTCAGGCTATAGTGTTTGGAACTAATGTTAAATTTGTCAAATGCCCCCACTGTGGCCATTCATACTACACCAAAGTAAATAGATAAACAATATAAAAAATAAAACACATAAAATTTCCCGTTTTTTTTTTTAGTATGTGAATTAATTCAATTTGATTCAGTTCAGTTTTATTTATAAAGCACCAAATCACAACAACAGTCAGCTCATGGCACTTATATTCTAAGGTAGATACTACAGTAATATTTACAGAGTAAATAATCACATAAATCCTTAAGAGCAAGCACAGTGGGATGGAAAACCTCCCTTTAATAGAAGAAACCTCCAGCAGAATGGGTTTGATATCTGTAGTTAATGAATGTACCTGGCAAAACTGAGTATAAAAAATCCTTTTTAACAGCAAGAAAATTTCAGCAGAACTAAAATCCGGGAGGATAATCATCTGCTGCTACCAGTTTGGGTGTAACAGGAAAATGTAGAGAGAAAAGATAAGCTGGGGAAGATTGGAGATCCCAGACAGCAGACTCCATTGCCATGATGTCAGTATTACGCAAGATTGTAGTTAGTATATTGGGCATAGTTTGTGCATTGCAGCATGACATCAGGATCAATATGTTGCTGAAGCATAGGCTGGATGTAGGGAATAGAGGGAGAGGTCTGATGAAAGTGAAGAGACAGGTGTGGCCTCTGTGAGTTTTCAGTTAGTTGTTAATTGTCTATTGATAACGGAGCGTGAACCTGTTAACAGAGGAAAAAGTACTCAGGTCTCTGTTGTCTTCAAGCTGCTTCTCTCGGCTTTGACTGTGACTTTGTTAATGCTAGATCATAAAGTTAATCTTTGAGACCACGGTCTCCTGTTGCTGATAGCAGCCTGTTTGGGAGCTAGCTGATATGTGAGAGTATTGGGCAGATTAAGTATTTCATGCCAGCATTCCCAACAATAAAAGACAAAGTGTCATTAAAGAAAAGATTTTCCAGGAAAGTCCTTGATCTGTTGTGACCCATCCTAGAGTCCTTGAGTTTGTACTCATAGGAAGTCGCTCCATCTACAACAGTGTAGATAAACTGTGGCTGACAGGTAGGCACAAGGGTCTCCTCTGCTGCTTTCCTATTGTTCAGGTAAACTGCCAGTTACATTCTTCAGGCAAATTTGGGAAGTGATCTCAGACCTCTGATGCCGTCAGAATTCAGCCAGTAGCTTTCAATAAAAGGTTAAATATATGAAAATAAGTAAGATGAAATATGAGTTATAGATATATAAAACCTCACTGCTGATGCCGAACGAACCCTGAAGAATTTATCACAGTGTCAAAGTTACTATACATTACTGTTAATGACTTTGCTTGTAAGGTCTCTTCATGGATGAAGTGAATCTGAAAACACTCCCAGTATGATGCTTTAAAAAAAAGATCTCCAATCAAACAGAATTGCCTAGAATATGTAAAATGTTATAATGTTTTTGTTGTTTTTAGGGCAAAAACAAGCTGTCTCAGTCACCATGTATTGATCAGCCCGATCAGTTTAAACCTGCTATCAGTCATCTCCTGCTATTCATTATCAGCTGCTTTCTGTTTTCATGAACACACTCAGTTTCACTGCTCTCACTTCATCATTTTCCCCCTCCTGGTGTCAGAAAACCGATGAGTTTAAAAAAACAGTTGAATGTATCAAAGTAGAGACAGCTTAATGACCCACTCACTCTCCATGGCCTCATTATAAATCACTTTAATGAAAAATTCATGTGAGGGTAATACTCCTAACACCTTAATGTGGGAACTTTAATATAAGTACATTCTGAGTTGAAGTATCCCACATGTGAATAAAAATATTTTTAAAAGCCTCTGATTATGCGAGAGAAGCTCACAACCTGATGATGTCAGAAAGTTCAAACAATGATTTATAGTTGGTGTGAAGGAGCATCTTAATTCAAACAGAACAGTGTTATTGGTGTGATGACTAATGAAGACAGGAAACTACAGAAAGACAAAAACTTGTAATATATAATGCTGAAGTTAAAGGTTATTTTGATCAGTGTTCTTTAGGGTTATTTAAAAGTATTTCCTTGGACATTAAAAGCAGTTAATAGAGTTAACCTGTAGGAAGACTCCATGTACCTCAGGTTCGAATTAATCATGCCCTTTTGGGCTGCAAATGTACTGCAGAAGAGCCACAGTAATTACAGAAATTCAGTTTGACTTCACCTCACACTGTCCTCATACATTTCCTGCACTGCCCTCACATACTTCTCTGCCACTCTTCACATCCTCATATTGTTTCTCTCTTGGCACAACAGAGTCATGTATAGAGTTACTAAGATAGTTTGGCCTACATAAACATAAACATAGACAAACAGAGCTGAAAAAAATTGAAGTTGGGCCTGTTCATACAATACAAACATCCAACCGAGTACTAATTTACAGGAAATGTACAGCAACCTGTGCACCAGTGGTCTATAAGACATCACGTTACATGTGGAGAAGTTTAATCAGTAGTATTTATAAAGTATAAAAACATTAAGCTGTGGAAGATACAAAATACAGCCAGAGTCAAACGGTCATTTTGAAGAGTGGGTGGCAGGGAATATGGAGAATATCATATGACACAAGTTACTCAAGAAATGTGTGACTCACACAGAGAAGTGAAAACTGCTACAGAAACCCAGGGTCACGAGTAACTGTTAACTCATGTTCACAAGTAAACTACATAGTAGTCGTGTTTAAATGCTCACTGGTTGCATTTATCTAAATGTGCAGTGGAAGGTAAATTAAGTTTATAGATATAAATACAGATTTATTCAAAAGGAGTAAAATGATAACTTTTTTCCTTAAAATAATAACTAATAATAACTTTTTTTAAATCTAGAAACACATAAAGTCATGACACTCATTCTAGATGCACAGTAGCACCTTTGGATATTTTGCTTTTGATCTGTCTTTTAAGGCTTTATGTCTGTTTTTATGGTATTGTAAGCATTTTAAATCACTTATAATATTTCTGTTTCTAAACTATATTGTTTTATTTTTTTTAATTTAGCTTTCAATTATGAGAGATAATAAATCTCATATCCATCACATCCAATGACAATAGCAAGTGTCTATTCTCTTTTGAGTGCAGGTATTTGAGTGTGAGTCCTCTGGTACTCCTGGTTTAACTGTCTGGTGCATTTAAAGGGTTAAAGCTGAATCCACTTCTTCCCACTTTCTACTCATATCTGTTTCCACTGTTTTGCTTTGTTTTTAGAAGTTTTTATTTCTTTCGCCTCGCTGTCCCTCGTATTATTCCTTCATAAACTTTGGTAAGTGACAGCTTTCAGTGGTTCTCTGTTCTCATCTCTCTCTGATGATTTAATTGGATTAGGCTCCTGTGGTGGGGCGTGGTCTGCGGTGCCATGCAGGGAGGGCGGACGCATCTGCACGGCATCCTTAATCACGCCTGCCTAGTTAAAAACACGGGGACTCAGGGGTTTGGGTGTGTTGTGGTGTGACAAATATTGAATAAAATGGCTCAAACCTATGATCCCTGGACCCGCCGTGTCTCAGTCACACCACAGCTCCTTAAAAGGCTTTTTACAGCTCTTTAGTAATATAAAAAAAGACTCTTGACAAAGTACACAATGAGCTTGAAATAAGGAGGTGTTTGCATAAAAAGAAGTCCTCTGACAAATCAGCACGTGGCATGTGAAGCCTACTCTAACCCTACTGCTGAAATAAATGTTACTTAAAACATTTATTTCACTGTATTAAGTCTTTTTATTTTTATCTTATACTTATACTTTTATTTAGTGTCATCTGCTACTGGATGCAGTCAAATCATGTTAGATATGTTATGATATGATATGATATGATATGATATGATATCTTTATCTTTATGATATCTACCAGATTATTTACTGTTTTTAGTCAATGAATCCAAATGTACATCATCAATCCAAGATGGCGCCAGTGTGCACGCCGTGCTGTCTGGTGTTTTACTTTCTCTGTGCTGCCATGATGTCTTTGCGCTACTTATCTATGATCAAACTCTTTGAATCTTTGGCCATTGAATCACAAAACACCTGATTTGAAATGGAAACCAGAGAATTTTCCTCTGCTTCCAACAGACATTTCTGACTACATACGCCGCCTACCATTTACCCTTCCATACAGGAAACACTTAACTAGATGGGGTAAACGGGGTTATATCCATGTTTGCATCAAGGCTTACCTAAATTCACATGAAGTGATTAATCATCATGCACTTATGGATATTCTACCTTCTTCCCCTGCTCTCTGGGACCATTCTAGCTTCAGATTGTTCTGTCATGACCAGATTTGCCCTGGTGGACTTCATGCTCACTTGGACCTACCGTTTGAGCTTCCACCTATTCAGAGTTGGGTGCAGTCCTTCACGCGTCGTGGACACGCGTCGAGGTGCGAATTTGCACGCGTCAAGTTAGAGGCGTCTGGCATGTTTTTGGTCGCGTCTATCGCGTTCGGTGTGAACACACGGTTATGGTATGACCGTGTTTTAATTGTTGACAATTTCAACATCCATGTTTGTTGTGAGGATGGCCCACTAGTTAAGGACTTCCTTGCTCTTATTGACACTTTTAATCTCATTCACACGCTTGATCTGGTACTGTCTTATGGTCTGGATGTTTGCATCACAGATATCAAGGACTCTGAAATTTCAGATCATTTCCCAGTTATGTTTTATATTGCAATAGGCAATGTGGGGTTGAACAGTGAGCGTCCTTTGCACCAGATGCGCACGATTAATTTTCAAACCATTGTTCACTTCTCTGCTGTGTTTACTAGACATCCAAATTTACTTTCCCCTGAATTTGAATATCTCTGCCCCACTGCAACCACTCTTTAACTGTCTTCATGATGTCAAAGTCTGGTTATCGCGTAATTTTCTCTCCCTGAATGAAAATAAAACCGAAGTTATTGTTTTTGATAATCATACCCTTAGGGCCAGCTAACTGATACTCTTTTTTCCTCTTGTTAGCCATTGCTCCCACACTGTAAGAAACCTCTGAGTATTTTTGGATAACTCTTTTCAAGGTTCAAGGTTCAAGGTTCTTTATTTGTCACATGCATAGTTATACAAGTATAACACACAGTGAAATGTAGCCTGACACGCTCCTCGACATGTGCAAAAATTGGGGGGGTGTAGAGGAAGAACATTATATATATATATATATATATATATATATATATATATATATATATAGAGATATATGTAGATATAGATATAGATATATATATAGATATATATATAGATATAGATATAGATATATAGATATAGATATATAGTATATACACTGGGTGAATGTGCAGTAGTAGCAGCAAGCAGGTGAATTCTGTACATTAATATGAATAGACATCTGACTATTTTACAGGATAGACAATATAAACATATTTAAAATTAAAGGAATTTGAAATGTACATTGTGCCTTGGTTTAGTGTCTGGAAGAGAGTCCTGTCTCAGTCAATTATAGATGATGTGAGAGGGCGGGTGTGTGTGTTTAGGGCACGGATGGCTTGGGGATAGAAGCTCCTCTTGAGTCTCTCTGTCCTTGCCCGGAAGATGCGGAACCTTCTACCAGATTGCAGAAGTTGGAACAGTTTGTTGCCAGGATGGGACGGGTCCTTCAGTATCTGCGCTGCTCTAGTCCGGCATCTCCTGGTGTAGGTGTCCTGAAGCGGGGGGAGAGCAATCCTGCAGCAGCGTTCTGCTGTACGGATCACTCTCTGGAGAGCTTTTTGGTCCTTCACACAGCTGTTCCCGAACCACGATGTCATGTTCTGTGTGAGGATGCTCTCCACAGCGCCTGTATAGAAAATCCTGAGGATCTTTGGAGAGACCCTGAACTTCCTCAGTTGTCGTAGGTGATACAGGCGCTGCCTAGCCTTTTTGGTCTGGACCTGAATGTGGGCAGCCCATGTCAGGTCTGAGGAGATGTGGACACCAAGATACTTGAAGGACTGCACCCTCTCCACTGGAGCTCCATTGATGATGATGGGCTTGTAGTCTCTGTGCTGACCCCTTCTGAAGTTCACCACCAGCTCCTTGGCCTTGCTGACGTTCAGCTGGAGGTGGTTGTCCTGGCACCACGATGCCAGATTCTTCACTTCATCCATGTAGGCCGCCTCATCGTTGTTGGAGATGGCACCCAACACCACTGTGTCGTCAGCAAACTTCACAATGGTGTTGGAGCCGTGGGTGGCCACACAGTCTGAAGTGTAGAGGGAGTAGAGCAGTGGCGAGAGGACACATCCCTGAGGTGCTCCTGTGTTGATGGTGATGCTGTTGGAGAAGCACCTGCCCACCCTCACCACCTGAGTTCTGCCAGTGAGGAAGTCCAACACCCATGCACACAGACGGCTGTTAAGTCCCAGTTCCCTCAGCTTTGTGAACAGTCTGCAGGGCACTATTGTGTTAAACGCTGAACTGTAATCAACAAACAGCATTCGCACATAGTTACCCTGTTTCTTGTCCACATGGCTGAGAGTGGTGTGTAGGACGTGGGCGATGGCATCCTCTGTGGATCTGTTGGATCTGTAGGCGAACTGCAGCGGATCTGTGGTGTCTGGGATGGAGGAGGAGATGATGTTCTTCAGCAGCCTCTCAAACACCTTCATTACTACTGAGGTCAGTGCAACTGGCCGGTAATCGTTCAGGGATGAGGGTTTGCTGTTCTTGGGCACAGGGATGATGGTGGATCTTTTGAAGCATGTGGGGACCACAGACTTCGCCAGGGACTCGTTGAAGATGTAAGTGAACACACCTGCTAGCTGGTCAGCACAGCAGCGCAGCAGACGGCCGGTGATGCCGTCTGGCCCCGCCGCTTTCCTTGTGTTCACTCTCCTCAGTGCCACTCGGACGTCATGCTCCGCGATGCTGGTCACCGGTCTCTCGCTGATGACGTCACTGTCCTCGGTAGTCAGGCGGTAGATAGCATTAGCCGCCTGGCTAACCTCGAAACGGGCGTAGAACCGATTCAGCTCGTTGGTGAATGCAGAGTCGGCGTTGATCGGCGCAGTGTCCCTGGCTTTGTAGTCCGTAATGGTGCGTAGTCCGTGCCACATACTCCGTGTGTCGCCCTGGTGGAAGCGGGACTCCACACGTTCCCGGTACCGGCGATTGGCATCTCTCACCGCGCGCCGCACGCCGTATGAGGCCGCTTTGTAGGCGCTCATATCGCCAGTGGCGAGACCCGCGTTGTAGGAGGCGGTCCTGGCGTTTACTGCAGTGCGGATCGATCTGTCCATCCACGGTTTCTGGTTTGGGAATGTGGTGACTCTCGCAGTGGGGATAATCTCCTCTGCTAGCATGTTGACGAAGCATACTGCTACTTCCGTAAACTCGTTAATGTCGACTGCGCATGCTCTGAACATGTCCCAGTCTACGTCGTTGAGTGCGTCCTGTAGCGTAGCTTCTGATTGGGCAGTCCACCGTTTTACTTCCCTCGTGGTCACGTCTTCCCTCCGTATGCTTTGTTTATACTGGGGAATGAGGAAGATGGCGTTGTGGTCAGACTTCCCAAAAGCCGGGTGTGAGACAGCTTTGTAGCCCTGCTTGTATGGCGTGTAGCAGTGATCCAAAATCCGATCCCCTCTCGTTGGACACGAGACATGCTGGTAAAAGTTTGGCATGACTTGTCTGAGGTTCGCTTTGTTAAAGTCTCCTGCTACAATGAGGGCTGCGCCCGGGTCCTTGTTTTGAAGCGAGCTCAGCACATCATGTAATTCGGACAAAGCCATACCTGTGTCCGCTTGGGGTGGGATGTAGACCGCCGTGGCGATGACTGAGGTGAACTCACGGGGCAGATAGAAAGGGCGGCACTTAATGCTCAGGAACTCCAGATGTGGCGAGCAGCCGCTGGAGAGAGTAGAAATGCTCCTGGCATCACACCACTTTCTGTTTACCATGAAACACACTCCTCCACCTTTGGTTTTGTTTGACTCTGCCGTTCTGTCCGCGCGGAACACAAAGAATGAATCCGACGGAGTTACGGCCTGGTCCGGCACGGTGGGGGTCAGCCATGTCTCCGTGAAGCACAGAATGTTGCAGTCCCTCATGTCACGTTGGAAGGTGACCCTTGCTCTTAGGTCATCGAGCTTGTTCTCCATGGATTGTACATTGGCCAGTAGGATACTGGGCAGTGGTGCGCGATGCGCCTGCTGTCTCAGTCTGTTCCTAATACCAGCGCGTTTCCCCGGCGCTTCTTTGTTCTGCGCCTCGGATGAGCGGCCCGTCCTTTGTTGTTCTCCGCGCCGCGTAGAATCTCTGGCGGCCAGGAAGGGTCAGGTTTAAAAGTGTCCAAGATTAGATGTGCAACCTTGGCACCGATGTTTACAAGTGATCCGCTGTCGTATACTATAAGACTAGAGGATTTTGGGATGTAAACCAGAGCAAAAAATAAGTAAAAAACAAGAAAAGTGGATAGTCGGAGCGGAGCGGTCAGGAAGGCGTCTGGACGTGGCCGCGCCATCTTTTGATATGTAAAAATATAATATAAGCTCTGGCGGACTTGGTTCTATGGTAGGTCTTAAAGGGTTAATCGTCACAGTACTAGAAAGAGTATTGATTAAGGATTTAAATTTGAAACTTTGAAAATACCAAACAATATTTTCAAAACCACTCCAGGATCCAGTCTTACCCATGTTGGTCCTGATCGCTGCTTTGTCCAGTTTGGTGATAATGTCCTCGTTCACACCAGCAAGCTGAAACACACAGTCGTACCTCTGCCAGTCTTCAGGTGTGATTGATGAAAGTTTCAGATCAACACTCATCTGAAAGGTCCCGTTATTGTTGGGGAGAATCTCTCCATGATCCACTCCATCATGAATCTCTTCTCCATCTTTCCTCCAGAACATCATGGCTCGGTCAGGATAGAAACCTGTAGCGTGGCAGCTGACTGGAGAGGAGGGAGTCTTCTGGAGGAGAGAAACTGAGGGAAGAACTGGAAGAAGGAAAGGAATTCAACCAAAACCTAATATTCAAAACAGAGTTGTTAGAGCCAAACAATCATCATCTTAAGTCATGTCAAGTTTATTTGTGTAGCACTGTTTAGACAGAAGGTAATTCAGAGGGGAGGATAAATACAAGAGACATTTAAAACATCCAATGTATATGATCATATAACACATATAACTTTTCATCACCAGCTTCCAGCAGCTGCATAAGGCTACAATATGACATCTTTTAGACTAAAAATAACCCGAAACACTCTGAGATATAGTAATGAAATTGTGAACACAAGAATACTTAATACTTAATGAAAAATCATGAGTTTCAGTTCATGTCAATAATAACCTTTCAACCACAAACATAATAAATATTATCTTAATCCATCCATCAATTTTAACATCACCAGAAGCCAAATTCACCACCAGGTGGAGCTAAAAGAGGAGCTGCAAAATGGCTCATTCACTGTTTGGAAACCACTGATGAACTACAGCATCACTGCATTACAGTTTTTCCTCAAATGCTAAAACACAAAAGCCAATCCTCTAAACCAGATGACCAGTTGTCTAAACACATTTACTAAATCTAGCCATCATTTACCAATATCATAAACACATGTCACATGAAGACACAATTCACAGAACACAATCCTCCATTGTCATAAATCTAAACACATCTTTCCTTGCTAAAACACAAGTTGCAAAAGAACTCTGCTCATATTCTCAAATGAAAGCTCATGTGATGCAACATGCTTGCCACAGTCAGCAATATTTGAACACAAGAGCAGGAGCACCAGCCCCCATCATGTACACTTTCTACAGAGGCACCATCGAGAGCATCCTGTCGAGCTGCATCACTGTGTGGTTTGGAGCCTGCAATGCGTCCTGTCATAGAACCCTCCAACGCATAGTGAGAGCTGCAGAGGGGATCATTGGTGTCTCTCTCCCCTCCCTCCAGGACATTTACAGCACCCGTCTCACTAAAAAAGCCCTTTGCATAGCGGCTGATCCCACGCACCCAATGCAAAGCTTCTTCAAGCTGCTGCCGTCAGGGAGGAGACTGCGGAGTCTCCAGGCCAGGACCAGCAGACTGAAGGACAGCTTCATCCATCAGGCTGTCAGGAAGCTAAACTCCCTCCCGATTCTGCCCCCTCTCCCCTCTTCTCCTCCATGGTCTCACTGAACTCTGTCACACACACACACACACACACACACACACACACACACACACACACACACACACACACACACACACACACACACACACACACACACACACTCTGACTCACTCACTGGCCTGCACCAGTTACCAGTCACTTTGTGGAGCATTGGACTGCCATTACCTCATAAGACTTTGTTGTTATACTATCTCGTACCGTATATCACTAAATCTCCATTTGCACTACTCTGCCTGGTTTACACTCAATGTCATTTACCCTTACCTGAATATTGTATATTGTATATTGCATAGCTTTCTTGTTAAATTGTATTGTATTTATTTAAATTTTTACTTTTTAATTTATTTTATTTGCATTTTTTAATCACTCTCTTATATTTAAATGTTCATTTGCTATTTCATCTAGGGTTTGAGAGTAACGAAATTTCTATTCTCTGTATGTCCTGTACATGTGGCAGAATTGACAAATAAAGTTGACTTTGACTTTGACTTTGACACCTGGCGTCATTCATTACACACAATGACTCAAAATTGAAGACACTTGTTGCTAATGCTGTGACCACATGTATAAAAGCAAGTTCAGAGTGTACAGTATGCTGAAGATTCCAAACAAACACAATGGATGAAGGCAGAGTCAGGGGAAGAGGAATTCGATGCAGAGGAGGAAGAAGAGCTGGCCCTGGAAGAAGAGGAGCAGGCCAACGAGGAAGAGGAGTTCAAATGAGAGGAGGAAGAGGAGCAGGCCAACGAGGAAGAGGAGGAGGCCAACATGGGAGATGAGAAGGTCCAGGAGGGAGAGCAAGACAACCTTGCACCATCATTACGGACGAGATGCGAGCAACAGTCATTAACCATGATCTCCACGCAACATTGTAGAGGTGTGTCAACCAGGAAAGCCCTACAATATCCAGAGCCTTCAGAAACTCGGGGAGGACCTCATCCACACCAGGGGCTCTGCGGGTCATCCCCCTCATCCCCAGACTCTGCTTCCTCCTCGGAAGACGTGTCAGTGGGATTAAGGAGGTCCTCAAAGTATTCCTTCCACCGCCCGACTATTTTCTCAGTCAAAGTCAGCAGCGCTCCGCCAGCACTATACACTGTGCAGGTAGAGCACTGCTTTCCCCTCCTGAGACGTGTGACCATTTGCCAGAATCTCTTCGAGGCAGTCCGAAAGTCTTTTTCCATGGCCTCTCCAAACTCCTCCTACACCCGAGTTTTTGCTTCAGCCACTGCCCGAGCCGCATTCCGCTTGGCCTGTCGGTACCTGTCGGCTGCCTCCGGAGTCCCACAGGCTAACCAAGCCAGATAGGACTTCTTCTTCAGCCTGGTGGCTCCCTTCACCTCTGGTGTCCACCATTTGGTTCGGGGATTACCACCACGACAGAGACCAACCATCTTGGGGCCGCAGCTCAATGCAGCAGCTTCGGCAATGGAGATGCTGAACATGGTCCATTCGGACTCAATGTCCCCAGTCTCCCTCGGAATGCTGTTGAAGCTCTGCCGGAGGTTTGCGTTGAAGATCTTGCGGACTGGGGCCTCTGCTAGGCGTTCTCAGCACACCCTCACTACGCATTTAGGTGCAACAGGTCTGTCCAGCGTCCTCCCCCGCCACCTGATCCAACTCACCACCAGGTGGTGATCAGTTGACAGCTCAGCCCCTCTCTTTACCCGAGTGTCCAGAACATATGGTCGCAGGTATGGGGATACGATTACAAAATCGATCATCGATCTGCGGCCTAGAGCGTCCTGGTGCCACGTGAACTCTTATGTTCGAACAAGGTGTTTATTATGGCCAAACTGTGATTTGCACAGAAGTCCAATAACAAAACACCGCTCGGGCTCAGATCAGGAAGGCCATTCCTCCCAATCACACCTCACGCATTGAAGTCTCCCAGTAGGACAAAAGAGTCTCCAGGTGGAGCACATTCCAGCACCCCACCCAGGGACTCTAAGAAGGCTGGGTACTCTGAACTGCCACTCGGCGCATAAGCACAGATGACAGTCAGGACCAGTTCCTAAGGCGCAGGGAACAAACCCTCTCATCCACTGGGAAGAACCCCAACGTACCGGCAGCAAGCCGAGGGGATATTAGAATACCCACCCCAGCCTGCCGCCTCTCACCAGGGGCAACTCCAGACTGATTCTAGAGCCCAAGTCATGCGTAGAGGTGAGCCCGACTATATCTAGCTGGTACCTCTCAACCTCACGCACTAACTCAGGCTCCTTCCCCACCAGAGAGGTGACATTCCATGTCCCAATTGCCAGTCTTGGTAAGGCAAGGCAAGTTTATTTGTATAGCACAATTCAACAACAAGGTGATTCAAAGTGCTTTACAGAGACATTAGAAACAAAAACAAATAAAAAGCATGATTTAAAATTGATTAAAACAAGCAAACAAACAAACTAATTAACAAACAAACAAAACAGTATATAAAATCAAAATAGATAAAATCAGAACAATAGATAGAATCAGTAGTTAAATGTAAGTTTTGAAATTTAAGCTTAAAAGTGTAGATTTGGTGCTTTAGTCAAATGCAGCTGAGAACAGGTGAGTCTTCAACCTGGATTTAAATAAACTGAGTGTTTCAGCTGATCTGAGGCTTTCTGGGAGTTTGTTCCAGATATAAGGAGCATAAAAGCTGAATGCAGCTTCTCCGTGTCTGGTTCTGACTCTGGGAACTGATAAAAGACCGGATCCAGATGACCTGAGGGATCTGGAAGGTTCATACTGGGTCAGGAGGTCACTGATGTATTTTGGTCCTAAACCATTCAGAGCTTTATAGACCAGCATCAGAACTTTAAAGTCTATCCTCTGACGGACAGGCAGCCAGTGTAAAGACCTCAGAGCTGGACTGATGTGGTCCACTTTTTTGGTCTTAGTGAGGACTCGAGCAGCAGAGTTCTGAATGAGCTGTAGTTGTCTGACTGATTTTTTAGGTAGACCTGTAAAGATGCTGTTACAGTAATCAAGCCTACTAAAGATGAATGCATGGACTAGTTTTTCCAGGTCCTGTTGAGACATCAGATCTTTTATCCTTGAAATATTCTTGAGGTGATAGTAAGCTGATTTTGTTATTGTCTTAATGTGTTTTTCTAAGTTTAGGTCTGCATCCATCACTACACCCAAATTTCTCGCCTGGTTTGTGGTTTTTAGGTGTATAGATTGAAGTTCTCTGGTGACCTGTAATCGTTTTTCTTTGGCGCCAAAGACTATTACCTCAGTTTTGTTTTTGTTTAGCTGGAGAAAATTGTGGCACAGCCAGTCATTAATTTCCTCAATGCATTTACCAAGAGCCTGTACAGGGCCTCGGTCTCCTGG
This sequence comes from Simochromis diagramma, assembly GCF_900408965.1. Classification (NCBI taxonomy): domain Eukaryota; kingdom Metazoa; phylum Chordata; class Actinopteri; order Cichliformes; family Cichlidae; genus Simochromis; species Simochromis diagramma. The sequence goes on from NW_024387029.1 coordinate 91,061, forward strand.
CAACATTGTGATATATATTTGTGTGTCATCTGCATAGCTGTGGTAGTTTATTTTGTTGTTGTTTATAATCTGTGCCAGTGGGAGCATGTAGATGTTAAACAGAAGGGGTCCCAAGATGGAACCTTGGGGAACTCCACATGTGATACTTGTCTGCTCAGATGTGAAGTTACCTATTGATACAAAGTATTTCCTGTTTTCTAAGTATGTTTTGAACCAGTTTAGTACAGTTCCTGAAAGACCTGCCCAGTTCTCCAGTCGTTTGAGTAATATGTTGTGGTCAACTGTATCAAATGCTGCACTGAGATCCAGTAAAACTAAGACTGACATTTTTCCACTGTCTGTATTCAGACATATGTCATTGAACAATTTGGTCAGAGCGGTTTCAGTGTTGTGATTCTGTCTAAAACCTGACTGGAAGGCATCATAGCAGTTATTCTGTGTTAAGAAGTAATTGAGCTGTTGAGAAACTGCTTTGGTAGCCAGGGATCAGTCCGCCAGGGCCTCCGCTAATGGCCGCCGCCCGGCACACAATGCACCTGACCCCTATGATGCTTCCTACGGGTGGTGGGCCTGCGGGAGGATGGGCCCATGTCCCCTTTTCGGGCTGTGCCCGGCTAGGGCCCATGGACTAAGGCCCGGCCACCAGACGCTCGCCCTCAGGCACCCTCCTCGGGCCTGGCTCCAGGGTGGGGCCCCGGTAACCCTATCCCGGGCAGGGTAAACTGTTCCCTCGATGTTTTTCTCATAAGGGTCTTCTGAATCGCTCTTTGTCTGGTCCCTCACCCAGGACCAATTTGCCATGGGAGACCCTACCAGGGGGCAAAAGCCTCCAGACAACATAGCCACTGGGATCCCTGGGACACACAAACTCCTCCACCACGATAAGGTAGCGATTTACGGAGAGGGTCACCAAACACACGTTTAATATTTTTTTTGCCGAGAATGTAGTGGTTTAATCTCTTCATTTGTCCGGTCAGATAATCACAATAAAGCCTATTTGCCAATGTGCTTCGGTGATTTTGTAGATGTCTGTCCAGCCCATTATCACGGCCCATAGGGGATACAAAGTGGACAAATTAACTGAATAATTTCTTTAACAGGTTTGATTCATCCAGGAGGCAGTCTTCAACATTTGCTGCAGTCTCACTAACCCCCACTGCTTCTGTTCCACCTCTGACACCTCAGAAACTTCACATCTCCTCAACTCACCCTGCTCACTATTCCCCACCCCAATCACATCATCCAGTACACATCAGACACAAGGTTTCAGTCTGTCTCTCTCAACCATCCAGGTTAGGGGGGAACTGAAGAAACCAACCATTAAAACCAAGAAGGCAGTGGGTCCGGATGGCATCAGCTCAAGGGTTGTCAGGACCTGCGCAGATCAATTGTGTGGGGTGATGGAGTACATCTTCAATCTGAACCTGAGGCTGGGGAGAGTTCCACAGCTCTCAAAAACCTCTTGTGTGGTACCAATGCCAAAGACTCCACTTCCCAAGGACCTTAACAGCTACAGGCCTGTGGCTCTGACATCCCACCTGATAAAGACCCTGGGGTGGTTGGCCCTGGCTCAGCTTCAGCCACTGGTGAGCTCATCACTGGACTTATTTCAGTTTGCCTACCAGATTGGCACTGGAGTGAATGATCCCGTCTCTACAGTGCGGGAGCCCCACAGGGAACAGTTTTGCCTCCGTTCCTCTACACTGCAGACTTCTCTCACAACTCCACCCAGTGCTTCCTGCAGAAGTTCTCTGATGACTCTGCAATAGTCAGCCTCATAACTGATGGGGATGACAGGGAGTAGAGAGAACTGACCCAAGGCTTTGTTGACTGGTGCCAGAAGAACTACGTCCAGATCTACACTAGAAAAACCAAGGAGCTGGTGGCAGTCTTCCGCAGGCCCAAACATCCTCCACTGCAACCACTAAAAATGCAAGGTATGGACATGGAGGCTCTGGATAGCTACAGGTACCTTGGTGTTGTTGGGATTGAGAATGTTTGATTTATTTTACTAAAATATGTGGTTATAATAATTTTAATACATTTACTGCAAATGTCCTCATTCGAGTTGGCACTCAGTCTTCTGAAGGTCATAAGCTTCATTCGGCGTGACTGTCCAAACTGATATATTGTGGGAAATGACTTAGAGTGCAGAAGGCTAAATGCAAACACACTTTCACACATAGATAATAATTAAAATAAGTTCCTGGGTCAGAGAGTTCCGAACACGATATTCTAAACCAACTTTGAATCACTAGAAGAACCATGGATAATAACATTAGATTATCAAGGCTAGCCAGAGAGGTGTTTTGCTTTTTTGTCTCTTACAGACGAGGGAGCAGAAACCAGACAAGGTCACGGTAATACAAGGATGCTTTGAAGCAGACACCAAGACTGCCATGTCCGTGCGGGAGGAAGATAGCTCTTATAATCTCTGTTTTTGTCTCACTATATAATGCTGTACAGCCCACTTGAGGGTCATCCTTTTTCTGAAACATGCTGCTAGTTCACATAGAGGTCCACGGCGCTGTGTAAGCTGTATAAACTTGTCATTTCAACTGCCAAAAGCAAAGTAAATCCTTTTTTAAAAGACAAACCTTTCTCCTGAGATTCCTTCCAAAAATTCTGAACACGGCAGTGTTTACCTGAAGAATAAACTGGACTGGAGTCACAATTCAAATGCTTTCTGCAGGAAAGCGCAGAGCAGGCTGTACCTGCTGCAGAGGCTCAGGTCTTGTGGAAAGACTCTGAAGTTGCATTATTGCACAGCACAACAATCAGAAAATATGCCTGCAATGTTAATGCCTTATTATAGTGTTTTCAGTAGCAAAAACTTTCCGTCACTGATCCAAGTGACTTCTTCAGTATCAGCTGACTGCCCAACCTTATAAACAGTACACCTGAATGAACAATGGGCTGTGAGGTTAGTTTCTTGATGATTAGTGTAGAGGATGGAAATCAGCCAGGACGACTCATGAAACGTGTGCCGACATCTTGTTGAATATAGGTGTGTAAATCCAAAAATGTGCAGCAGGTCAATTGATCACAGCCTGTACAATAAGAAAATCTACATAAGGGCTTTATAGAAATTATTGTGAGTTATTAGTCTTTTCCCCAACTGTTTTTAGGCACCTCTACCCCCCACTGAATCCCACTTTAACCTCCTCTCTACACATTTTCCTGTTTAGAGGCAAACACACTCTATACAATGTAGGCAACAGAAAACAGATTTTGTTTTCCTTCTTGGTCTCTGTTGATGTTCTGCTTACATGATTAACTTTTCACTGACATAAAGTTGGTATTTGAACTATAACTGTAACTGTTTGAACTATTACCGTCAGGCCGACGGTACAGGTCACATAAAACCAGGACAAACAGATTCAGGGATAGCTTCTTTCCCAGAGCTATCACCGTAGTAAATAAGCACAAAAACAATTGAACCTATTCCATACCGTCACTGTCATTATATTATGCTGCTATTCATACTGTCATTATATTAATGCTGCTATCCTGTGTATATTGTACATACTATTGTTTGAGTACTTACGATTGTTTTTTTGTACTTTTTATATTTTACATTTATATTTATTATTGAAACTTGCACCAAGGGAGTGGCACTCCAATTTCGTTGTACTCTGTACAATGACAATAAAGGCTATTCTATTCTATTCTATTTCCATCTACTAATATTATGTTATTATTACACTGATATAGCACAAAATCCAGCTAGCTTTGCATAAAAATATGTGGTAGAAATATTCTTCAATGAGATACTTTTACTTTTTGACAAGAGTCTGTGCATTTTCACTTTCTCTTGAATAAAGAAATTTAATCTGTACTTCAACTTTCCCTAGAGTATTTTTCAACATCATTATCTGGACTTCTACTTAAGCACACGAATATCTGTACTTTTGCCACCTCTGGTCAAATTGTAGTGTTACAAGTCCTTGGATCAGAGACATTGATCTTTGTCAGTTGTACCATGAGGTTTAATTATTCAGTGACTTAATCAGGACTGTCTTACAATGATTTCTGAATAAACTAGGCTAGTCTATTATTGAACAAAGGGAAATTAAGTCATAATTTCAATTTCCTCAGCTCTGTTCACAAAGAAACATTTGTATTTTGCAAAATATCAGCAGTTTTAAAGACAGGGGAACAAAAGTGTATAACACAAATGTTTTTCAGTGACAGTAGGCAGATACTTCTTGTTGTATCAAATCTTAACACAGTGCAAACTCTATGGAAACTGGTAAAATGGTGGTTTCTTCAAGTGGCACAGCTCAGTACTCATTGGGCAAAAAACCAAAAACAAAACTGTGATATTTCCAGTTTCTGTAGGGTCTAAAAAGCTTCCATTATTATTTCTTTCAACATGTCTGTATTGCTTCACAGTGTTAGCTAATAACAAATTATACAGGGAGTGCAGAATTATTAGGCAAGTTGTATTTTTGAGGAATAATTTTATTATTGAACAACAACCATGTTCTCAATGAACCCAACAAACTCATTAATATCAAAGCTGAATGTTTTTGGAAGTAGTTTTTAGTTTGTTTTTAGTTTTAGCTATTTTAGGGGGATATCTGTGTGTGCAGGTGACTATTACTGTGCATAATTATTAGGCAACTTAACAAAAAACAAATATATACCCATTTCAATTATTTATGTTTACTAGTGAAACCAATATAACATCTCCACATTCACAAATATACATTTCTGACATTCAAAAACAAATCAGCGACCAATATAGCCACCTTTCTTTGCAAGGACACTCAAAAGCCTGCCATCCACGGATTCTGTCAGTGTTTTGATCTGTTCACCATCAACATTGCGTGCAGCAGCAACCACAGCCTCCCAGACACTGTTCAGAGAGGTGTACTGTTTTCCCTCCTTGTAAATCTCACATTTGATGATGGACCACAGGTTCTCAATGGGGTTCAGATCAGGTGAACAAGGTGGCCATGTCATTAGTTTTTCTTCTTTTATACCCTTTCTTGCCAGCCACGCTGTGGAGTACTTGGACGCGTGTGATGGAGCATTGTCCTGCATGAAAATCATGTTTTTCTTGAAGGATGCAGACTTCTTCCTGTACCACTGCTTGAAGAAGGTGTCTTCCAGAAACTGGCAGTAGGACTGGGAGTTGAGCTTGACTCCATCCTCAACCCGAAAAGGCCCCACAAGCTCATCTTTGATGATACCAGCCCAAACCAGTACTCCACCTCCACCTTGCTGGCGTCTGAGTCGGACTGGAGCTCTCTGCCCTTTACCAATCCAGCCACGGGCCCATCCATCTGGCCCATCAAGACTCACTCTCATTTCATCAGTCCATAAAACCTTAGAAAAATCAGTCTTGAGATATTTCTTGGCCCAGTCTTGACGTTTCAGCTTGTGTGTCTTGTTCAGTGGTGGTCGTCTTTCAGCCTTTCTTACCTTGGCCATGTCTCTGAGTATTGCACACCTTGTGCTTTTGGGCACTCCAGTGATGTTGCAGCTCTGAAATATGGCCAAACTGGTGGCAAGTGGCATCTTGGCAGCTGCACGCTTGACTTTTCTCAGTACATGGGCAGTTATTTTGCGCCTTGGTTTTTCCACACGCTTCTTGCGACCCTGTTGACTATTTTGAATGAAACGCTTGATTGTTCGATGATCACGCTTCAGAAGCTTTGCAATTTTGAGACTGCTGCATCCCTCTGCAAGATATCTCACTATTTTTGACTTTTCTGAGCCTGTCAAGTCCTTCTTTTGACCCATTTTGCCAAAGGAAAGGACGTTGCCTAATAATTATGCACACCTGATATAGGGTGTTGATGTCATTAGACCACACCCCTTCTCATTACAGAGATGCACATCACCTAATATGCTTAATTGGTAGTAGGCTTTCGAGCCTATACAGCTTGGAGTAAGACAACATGCATGAAGAAGATGATGTGGACAAAATACTCATTTGCCTAATAATTCTGCACTCCCTGTATATCATACTGTTCTGTTTGTTTGCTGTGGAGTTAACTGAAACCAGTGTTAACTAGATTATCTTGAACATGTTTCTGAGTAGTCCTCAGCAGATGATATGAGAACCACATTTTAAACAAATAATACACTTAACCTATAAATCAAAAGTAAAAGTAATCTAAAAGCAGAAACATGATGAACAGGTTTTTAATTATAGGGGAATTTGACAGAGAGATGCTTCATGGGTGTGACTGAGAGGCAGTAAAAGCAACAACAAAGCAAACAGAAGCAGAAAGGTGTACTTCATGCCAAATTCTTAACCTGCTTTCTCACAAATGACACGGACAGCACAGAAAAGTCAATTTCCACACATTGGAGCTTTAACACTTTTGTAGTGAGGATCACAAGTCACAAGTAGTGAACAGATTAAGGAGGAAAATAAACACTGCAACACAAAACCAGGAAAAATCAACCTCAGCAAAAAGTTCTCGTCTATAAATTATATGCTTTTCCTCTTTGTGTATTCAGCATGAAGTTTTTGCTGTTACTGCTTTTCTGTCACATTTCATCTTCAGGTAAGACCTTTTAAATATTTTACTTTTTTCTTTTGCATTAAAAGCAGTGTCCTGCAGTTTCCTATGGTTTATGATACCCTGAGTGTGGACACTTTATTAAGTACACTTTGACAATGATAGGTTGGACTGATTCAACAATATTCAAGAAAAGATCCATTATTGGATTGAGATCTGGTGATTTTGGAGGCCATTTGAGTTTAGTGAAATCATTGTAATCTTGAAGAAATAAGTTTGATGGGATTTGAGCTTTGTGACATAATGTTTTAGCCTGCTGGAAGCGGCCTTCAGAAGATGGGAACATGGTCCACATATCCATAAAGGGATAGACATGGTCTCCAACAATTCTCAGATGGGCTGTGGGGTTGAGTTGTTATTAAGATACTCAAGTTCCATGATAAAATATCCCCGTTACCATTTCACCATTACCACAGTCTGAACTGTTGATACAAGGCAGGATACATCAATGTGTTCATGTTCTCTATGCCAAATTCTGACTCTATCATCTGCATTTTGCATCACAAATCGAGACGTATTGGATCAGGCAATCTTTTTCCAATCTTCCGCTGCCAATTTTTGTGAATCCATGTAATCTATTGCCTCAGTTTCCTGTTCTTAGCTGAAATGAGTGGCAGCAAGTGTGTCCCATCTGCTTCAAGTTTTGATGTGATGTTTGTTCAAAAATGCTTTTTTACATGTATTGGTTTTAACAAGTTTTTCTTTGGGTTACTGTTGTTTTTATCAGTTCAAAGCATTATGCTGTTTTCCTTTGACCTCTGACATCAGCAACTTATTTTCACCCAGAGAAATGCCAGTCACTTGATATTTTCTTTTTTGGACCATTCTTTGTAAACTCTAGAGACAAATTTGTGGAAAATTCCTAGTAGATCAGCAGTTCTGAAATACTCAGACCAGTATGTCTTAGAGACTTCTCTCTTAGATCACCTTTCTTCCTCATTCTGATACTGTAAAGGTTCATGTATTTTTCTTTTTTAACCCTTCTCTTAAGTGTTTTAAGAGAAGACATTAGAAGTTGATTTTGTATTTCAAATTTTCTGAAATCTTATGCAAGTATGCATTAATGTTCCTATTTTAAAGTTTATTTGTTTTCTTGGCAGTGTAATAATAAACATTGGAAATTACATATTTAGAAACAAACACACAGGCAAATTGTATTTACAGTTAAAATGTTGACCTAAAATGTTACCATACCATGTTTTTTGACATAAGGATTTTTACATCAGTTATATAATGGCATTTGCTACAATTTTACCCATTTACTGAATTTTATTTAACTATGGTATCTAAATAGAATATTATCTCATCAATTTCCATACGTAACCAGTGGAAACAATATGTCTGTTGGGTGTTTAATTATCTGAAGACTTGTTATTAGATGCTTCTAGTGTCTCATTCTGATACTCTGTTCTGTACAGTAAAACACTCCATGACTATTTTTTTCACTGCATCTTCTGGAGTCCCAAACTTCCCGGAGGTTGTGGCTGTTATGCTGAATGATGATGTAGAGGTCGGTTACTGTGACAGCAAACTCAAAACAGCTATACCCAAACAGGACTGGATGGAAACATTAAGAGATGAGGATCCAAAGTACTGGAAGCTGTACACAGGGGAGTGCACAGTGCATCAGCAACTATTTAAAGAAGAATTTCATGTTGTGAAAAAGCGCTTAAACCAAACTGGAGGTTTGTGCATTGAAGTTTGTTGATTTGGTTTTGTTCCACTAAAATAGATTACTCAGTGTATACATTGCATTTCCCTGCTGTAGCTGTCTGAAGTGGAATTAATTTAACAAAAATGTATACCATGATATATTTTATGGAGTACCAGAAGATTCATGCATATTAAAATAGCAAAAAGGATCATGCTTCAGTAATGGAATGTGAAATAATATACACATAATATACACTTTAGTAAATTCATGTTGCACAATGTGAGGTGCACATTTAAGCAGCATTATTCATTATTGAAGAATGAGATAAATGCCTTTGCTTTAGGTTTTTCAAATTAATACCTGAGTGTTTCTTAGTTTTACACTAGTCAGTTTGTCAAATCTTTTTCCTTATGTAGTTAAGAAAGAAATTAGTGGCCAGGAACATTACTAGTAACAACTCATCATATTAAACAGGTGCACAAAAATAAAACCATAGATGCATAAATTATCCTTAATGCTGAGAAATGAAACAGGGACAAGGTATTGAACAGGTTTACTGAAATTTATTTGTGTATATATATATATATATATATATATATATATATATATATATATATATATACACCCAGCACGCCCCTGCGGGCGGTTTATCCTTCAAGCTCGGGTCCTCTACCAGAGGCCTGGGAGCTTGAGGGTCCTGCGCAGTATCTTAGCTGTTCCCAGGACTGCGCTCTTCTGGACAGAGATCTCCGATGTTATTCCCGGGATCTGCTGGAGCCACTCGCCTAGCTTGGGAGTCACCGCACCTAGTGCTCCGATTACCACGGGGACCACCGTTACCTTCACCCTCCACATCCTCTCGAGCTCTTCTCTGAGCCCTTGGTATTTCTCCAGCTTCTCGTGTTCCTTCTTCCTGATATTGCTGTCATTTGGAACCGCTACATCGATCACTACGGCCGTCTTCTTCTGTTTGTCTACCACCACTATGTCCGGTTGGTTAGCCACCACCATTTTGTCCGTCTGTATCTGGAAGTCCCACAGGATCTTAGCTCGGTCATTCTCCACCACCCTTGGGGGCATCTCCCATTTTGACCTCGGGACTTCCAAGTTATACTCGGCACAGATGTTCCTGTACACTATGCCAGCCACCTGGTTATGGCGTTCCATGTATGCCTTGCCTGCTAGCATCTTGCACCCTGCTGTTATGTGTTGGATTGTCTCTGGGGCATCTTTACACAGCCTGCACCTATATATATATATATATATATATATATATATATATATATATTAGGGGTGCAACGATACACAAAATTCACGGTTCGGTTCGATACTTTGGTGTCACGGTTCGATATTTTTTCGATACAAAAAAATGTTCATGCCTTTTTAATTTGTAATTTATTAAAATTATAAATATATATTTTAACTCAAAAGTACAGTTTTTAAATTTAATGTTGCTGAAACAACAAAGTCATAAAAAATAAATCTATCTGATTGAGGAATCACTCATCTTTGGAAAAAAGAGTTTATTACAGAGAAATGTCTCTTTCCAAAATAAAAGCTATACTATACGCTTCTTCTGGGCTATATTCTCAGCAGCATATTAAACATATCAGGTCCCCATAAGGAGAGTCATGTGCTAACGGCTGTCTAAATGACTCGGGTAAAGTTTGTAGCATGCCTGCTTGTTGTTTTTGTCTGCTTCCACTTGTCTTTGCACTAGGATGATGTCGGAGTAAATGTGCAGTCATATTCGTTGTGTTCCCACTAGTGCTGTCAGCGTTAATCTTGTTGAAATGACGTTAACGCCACAACACGGCAAATCTCCGTTAATGAGCTACCGCGGATCGCACCGTGAGTGGGGCTGGACGGCCAACACGTTAACGAGCTAACTGCGCTAATGCACTAGTTCCCATGTAATTGAGCATTGCGTGGCACATCCAACATCCTGTTTTACTTTAGTCCATGACTCGCTTACCTTCAGGGTCATACGTCACATGAAGACCAAAATAGTTCCAAACGCCAGATCTGAATGAGGGTGGGGGAGGTTCAATTTGCCATGTTGCAAGGAGAGCTTAACTTCTGCCTCTCTAGCTTGCCCTGCGCTCAGTGAATCTGCGTTCGACTACTCCGCCTAGGCTGCACTGTCGAGCGCAGATCCACTGAGCGCTCAACACAGACAGCATCGTCAGAAGGAAAGTTGATAAAATAAATTAAAAATTTTGTATTGTTCGATACATATGCGTACCGAACTGAAAGTACTGTATCGAACGGTTCAATATCGATACGGGTATCGTTGCACCCCTAATATATATATATATATATATATATATATATATATATATATATATATATATATATATATATACAGTGACTTTGGCTTACTGTAGTCTGTGTGTCTTTCTTAGCTGTCCACATTTACCAGAGACTGACTTCGTGTGAATGGGATGATGAGACTGACAAAGTCAGTGGTTTTAATCTGTATGGCTATGATGGAGAAGACTTCCTAACGTTTAACATGGAGACACAAACATGGATTGCCCCCAAACCTCAGGCTGTCATTATAAAACATTTATGGGACAATGACAGTGCTCGAAATATCTTTTTTACAAATTACATCAACCAAGTTTGTGTTTACACACTAAAGACCAATCTGAAATATGGGATGAGCTTTCTGCTGAGAACAGGTAAATTAAAAACTTGATGCAGTTTCATGATTTATCATATATATATATATATATATATATATATATATATATATATATATATATATATATATATATATATACATATATATATATATATATATATACATATATATATACATATATACATATATACATATACATATATATATACATATATATATATATATATATATATATATATATACACATATATATATATATACATATATAGCCTGCATTAAAATAATCATGAAGCCTATGCTTCCAATTAACTGTTAATTTATCAAATTTTCTCTTTAGAGCTTCCCTCAGTGTCTCTCCTCCAGAAGACTCCCTCCTCTTCAGTCAACTGCCACGCTACAGGTTTCTACCCCCACGGGGCCATGATGTTCTGGAGAAGGAATGGAGAAGAGATTCATGAAGGTGTGAATCATGGAGAAATCCTGCCAAACCATGACGGCACTTTCCAGATGAGTGTTGACTTGGACCTTTCAACAGTGACACCTGAGGAATTCGGGAATTATGACTGTGTGTTTCAGCTTTCTGGTGTTAAAAAAGACATCATCACCAAACTGGACAAAGCCATGATCAGGACCAACTGGGGTAAGACTGGAATAGTCTTATAGATATGAGAAAGACATATTCAGTCTTTTGTATTTGCTCTGTAGTTCAAATGTTTTCTACTTTTGTAGAATCTTGAAGTTGTTTCTGACCAGGATATGTCCATTATTGTGCATTTTACAAAATTATGTTGGACTTTATTTAATTTGTGCAATACCTTCAGAAATATCCTATCTAGTATGATGCTGAAAAACTAGTCCATCCATTTTTTCTTCCAAGCCTTACAGTTTTAAAAAATATCATTGTAATTAATTTATTATCAGGTTGTCCTTAAAACTAATTGGAAAACCTTCAGTGTTAACAAACAAATGGATTACACGACAGTCTTTTCCCGTTTCATTTGTTAGGCTATGCCCTCTCTATTTCTGGTAATTCCACGGAAACCCAAACAAAACACTCAATAAGACTCTAATGCCTGGTTCTCAATCTCACAGCCCATGTCATCCCTACTTGTGGGCCGCATAATGACGTGAAGAAATATTTTTAAAAATAATTATTACAAAAATATGTTAATACGAAGTCAATATGAGCAGTATTAGAATCATAGCCCTAGAGAATGTAGCCTCATGGGCAGTGTAGTCCAAGCTGCAGGGAGAATGTGTGGGACTCCCCCTCCCGTTATGTGTGTGTGAGGGAGGGAGGGAGAAAAAGGAGAGTCGAAAAGTGTGAGTTGTCCCAGCCCCCAGGACATAATTAGGACAAAGTTTATAAATAAAAACAAAATGCTTTATTATTGTGGCGGGACGTGGTTTGCGATGCCACTGCAGGTGAGATGGACTCACCAGCACGGCATCTACAATCATGCCTTGATGGCTTAAATCCTGTGCTCTTTTTGTGTTATTGTTGTTTTTGGTGGTGATGTGTACGGATGGCAGTGGGAGAGCTGCAGCCGTTGAATGTACTGTTATAGCAACCGTGTGATTATTATAAGGGTTGTATTGTATAAGGGTGGACAGCTCGCGGGAAGGACCAACTCGGGATGAGCCGGAGGCTGGCGTGCCAGCGGGACCTGCCAAGCTGAAGACGGAGGTCGAGGTGCGCAGGGGTCTTGCAATGCCCGAGGGCGGCCGGTCCGGCCTGTCTTCCAACAAAGGCTGGCACGCTCCGTGGTCCTGTGTGCTGGCTGCCTGCCCAACTGCCAGTGAGCCCCGACTCACTTCCATGCCTGCTGCGCCACCACTGTTTGCCACCTGGGTGGCCACCGGACCAGCTCCGGGGTTGCCACTGGAGACGCGGGGGACCCCTGGAACCACGTCGTCACCAGCGTCACTGGATGCGCGGGCGACCACCAGAGTGGACACTTCCCCATCGCTGGGCCCTGGCCTGGGGCGCTGATGGTCCAAGCCGATTCACTTGCCTCCTCGCAGAGGGGAGAGTAGGTTCGGCTGAATGCCCCGCAGGCTTCAGAGAGGCGATGGGGGTATATGGTGGGGCGTGGTCTGCGATGCCGCTGCAGGTGAAATGCATTCACCTGCACAGCATCTACAGCTTAAAATCTGTGCTCTGCTTGTGTTGTTGGTGGTGATGTGTATGGCTGGCAGCAGGAGAGCTGCAGCCGCTGAATGTACTGTTACAGCAACCGTGTGATTATTGTATGAATAAATAATGCTGCAAGTCATGTAAATGCCAGCAGCATTAATGGAGCACTTTTTGACATTGCCTGCAGTACCATGGCACAGGCCAAGCAGATCAGGTGGACAACCGCTGCATCAGTGGCGTATACGAAACAGGTCTGGCGGAGCTGCAGTACCAGTGATTCTCCATCGAGGAGAATGGGAGATCCTGGGTAGCTTGCCAGGTAGCTGGTGTAGGCATTGACATGCTTTGGTAGGTATTTGGGGAAGGAGTTTCTCGGGCAGCTTGGCTGGAAGCCGACGTCAATGGAGACCCTTGAACTGAGCAGGACCAGGCAGAGCACTGACCACAGGTTTGTACCTAGCTGGATCAGATGGTGCAGAGACCTCTGGTGGAGGCTGGACAGGTGGTTGATCAGGTAGTGGTGTGGAGGCTGCAAGTGGTTGAGCAAGTAGCGGGTGGAAGTCACAGAAACATGATAGAGAAACAGTCTTTAAATATTTTGAGGTGAGGTTAACAGTCTCAGTCCTAATTTTTGTAGACTCAGGAAGCTTGAGAAAAACTGTCAGTTTCACTCACCCCAGGCGTCCGCACCAACCGAGTGAACTGTAGACTCCGGTGGTGCTTTTTGAAGTCCTTTTTTTTTGCCTTGGTTAGGGTGGGGATGAACTTTGAAGCCATGGAGAGCTGGTGAAGGAGTGGATTGCTTGGAAAAATGGCTTCCACGACATTTAGCCCTACTGACCTAACTTTGAGGAGAGAAGTCTAGGGGCCTTTCTCAATATGCGTACTTGTGCGTACTTGCGTTCTCGTGTACTTGTGATACGTCATCAGTCGGAGACCAAGTACTGTTCCAATTCGAAGTACGCATCAAGCCGAGAACGCGAAAAAGTCCCGGATGTGTTCTCGCTCCGCCCGTTTTATCGAGCATGCATCGGTGGTGACTTGTGTGGACTTGGTACAGCTAAATATCCCAGAATGCATTTCGTCCAAAACTCAAATGCGGCAGTGGCGGACGAGCGGGGCTGAAAACATTTAAATATTACTCTTTCTGGGTCACAAAATAAACGTTTAAGTTATTTTCAAGCAAGAATGTAGCTGTGTAAACTTCAAATATCTGCTCGATTTATCAAGATATCATATATTTCCAAACGCGCTCCGACGTTTTCGGAGAGGTCTGTGACCCGCCAGCTCCATAGCAGACAGCGAGGTCGAGGATCATTAGAGCCGGCGAGAACAGCGGACTCCCGGCACATCGTTTTCAACCCCCCCCCGTGGTCTTTTCGCTACTCAGGTTAAACAAACCCCAAACCCCAGTAGCTGTCTATTATATTGAGTGTCCACTAAAATAAAAATAAAAGCGTTCTAACATCTCACCTGCTTGTTTTTATTAAGGTATGTACATGTACACTATTTTTATTAATAGAGATTTCACTACTGAGGTTAAACATGATATATAAGTCATTTAGATCACTTCTAAATGTTAATGTTTGCTTTATTTCAGTGTTTTATTTGTTCCTGAGTAAACCGGTTTGGCTGTGATTAAAGTTAAGCTTCATAACATATTACTCACAGTTAAATTAAGAGGGGACGGCAGAAAAAACTCCGGACCTATGACATCATTAAGTACGCTGGTGTTCCAATTGTACAAATCGCGAGTCCGTGCTCGCGGTCTCGGCAAGTCCGGCCTCGCCGAGAACGTTGACAGTGAGTTGAGTCTGCTGAGACCATTGTGATTGGTCTGTACCGTCATGTCTGCTGCAGACAGCATGGAGTGAAGAGAGTATGGACCTAAACGTGGACTACAGAGATGGAGTAAGATGTTAACAAAAGATGAGCCTTTATTTTGGGTTGCACAACTCTACAAATAAAAGCATGGGAAGAATTTGTTAGAGCTAACAAAACCTAAACTGGGGAAAGCTAAAAACAAAAAACACAAATTGAATAGAAAAAAACCCCGCAAAAACCTGAATCACAAAACGTAGGACCTGGAACCATGAAACTTGAAAACACAAGGGACGCTAAGCAGACACACCAACAACAGACAGAGGAGAACAGATGACTAAATACATGTGGAAAACAAGGGGATGGGAAAAAAGAGGGAAACACGGCATAGGCTAATCAGAAACAATGAGACAGCAAGAAAAACAAAACTGAACATACTACACACAGGATGAGGGACTATCAAAATAAAACAGGAAAAAAAGGAATAAAGAAACAAGGATGA
The DNA here is from genome assembly GCF_900408965.1 of Simochromis diagramma. NCBI lineage: Eukaryota > Metazoa > Chordata > Actinopteri > Cichliformes > Cichlidae > Simochromis > Simochromis diagramma. The sequence continues at coordinate 106,361 of NW_024387029.1, forward strand.
CTAGATGTAACACAAGGAACACAGCGGAGGCACAGTAACAAAACCTAGATACCTAACTAGATAACTAGATACCATAAAATAAGCAGAGAATAACTAAGGTAGCTAGATATACAAATGACTATACCAAGAAAAAATGCTAAAAAATCAAGGAATATTCCAAAAACAAAAAAAGAAAAAGAAAAAAGAAACATGTAAACCTTGGTTCCCCAGACCCAGGACCATGACACCAACAGATGATCAAATAATCTCAGACCTTCCATCCATACTTTGTGAGTCTCTGTTCCTTGAATATTCACGCTGTTAATGTGGTTTGCAGTTTGTCCATCATGTTCACAAAATCTTTCTTTGGTTTTCAAATAGTGCCTATAATCTGCTATAGAACAAAAACAAAAAGCAATTGGTTGAAAAGAGGGTTAATGTGTGAGTCATGTCTTAAGGTACACTATCGAACCCTTTTTTCTATGAGGAGTCAATCATTACAATTCTTTGTTTCCTTTTTTTATTTGTTTGTTTTGTTTTGAACAGAGAAGCCCTTTGACACAACCATTTCCATCATCTCTGCTGTGGCTCCTCTTGCTGCCACCCTCATAGTGGCTGCTGCTTTCATTTGCAAAAAGAAGAAAGGTAAGATGAAAAAAACACCTATTCTCTTCTCATCTTCTCCACTTAAATTTGATGCTTGGAAAATTCAGCATTTCTCTGAAATGTAATAAATAAGGGAAATATTTTTTTTCCTCTTGTTTCAGCTGAATGCCCTCCCTGTCGTGAGTAAAACCTATTCATGTTTTTACTATAATGAATAGCAGATTAAGAGTGAAAAGTCCTCCTTTGTGAATAAGCAAAATGTCCATGCCCATGATTTCAAATAATAAGGACACTGTATCCATAAGTAATACCTGTAAACCAAACATTCAGATTTTGGACTACATCAGAAATCTCCTGCCCCTAATCCCTGTATATCACTGCGGTTTGACACATATCAGATGACTCTTGCTGTAAACTGACAGAGTGGGGGGTGAGCACAGATGGCTTACATACCTGCTGTGCACAAACATTAAAAGTCCACTTACTTTCCATTGTATTTTGCCAAGTAAAACACAAAATACAAAAGTAAGGAAATACTAAGAGTAATGACAGACGTGACTAAGAGTTAAATGGTAATAAAAACATAATTATACCAGCTGTTTATTAAAGAAAATTATGCAGCGTAAGTAAACTCAGTTTGTTTTTTCTTACAGCTCCTGACAACATCTCTGAACTCTCTGAGAAACTGAATCCAGAAGCCTGATAAACACTCTGCACACAGTAAATTACCTTAGAAGAGCAATAGGTTAGGTTGTGATATCAACTAAAAAACTTTCTTAAAATTCTTGAATATTTCTCCATTATATTTAAGAGTTACTGTAAAGTCTGCACTTCTGTATATATGTATAAGTATGTTGTGGGTAACTGTCTTACATTAATTTTTTGTTACATCTTGACATTGAAATTCTGTAGTATCATGCATACAAAATGGCCTGTATTTGTATATGTCTTTGAAGGTTCTCAGTCATCCAGGTCATCGTAGTCAAAGGAGCTTGCAAAGAAAAGCATCTGGACTTCTTTAAGTTACTTGAAGACGTTTCACCTCTCATCCGAGAAGCTTCTTCAGTTCTAAGGTCAAATGGTGGAACGTCCCAGATATAAGCCTAGTGGGAGTATCCCCCCACAGAGGGATAGCGCTTTACTTAGTCCCTAAGGACCCCAAAGCGATTTACACTACATTCTGTCATCCACCCATTCACACACACATTCACACACACATTCACACACTGGTGATGGCAAGCTATATTGTAGCCACAGGCACCTTGGGCCCACTGACAGAGGCGAGGCTGCTGGACACTGGCGCCACCGGGCCCTCTGACCATGTACAAAAGTGCCAGAATTTAAAGAAACAACTTGTTTTAGTATAATTAGTAGTGTATGAGAAAAAAAGAAATGTGTTACATGAAATATAAACCAGTGAGCTTGTGGTAGGACTTGACCTTCGCAGCTAAAGAAGTGCAGGAGACAGATGCTAGCCAGTGTAGTGAGTGATTTATTCACCATCTTGTGACCAAACAATATTTACAAAAAAATAAAAAAACTCAACTCCATAATTAACTCAGTTCAAATAAACATAACTGAACTTAAATTAATGGAAATTAAGGTCAAAATGCACACAGCTACACTGACCTGATCCTTTTTCTGAACCCCTGTATTCATCTGCTTAAATAGACCATTCACCCCAGGACTATTCCATTAGGTAGGTAGGATGAACATTAACATACTCCAACCTATCCTACTACCCTTTACTAGCAAAAAAAAAAAAATCTCTACAGTATATTCAATACATATTGCACCAATAAATCCATATCTGTATAAACACAGTCTAAAATCAGCTTTATTAAATTACCAAGATTCTCCCTCCTTCTTCACCTGGTCTCTTCTTGTGACCTCAGATTAACCAGGAAGCTATAAATAAAGGAAGTAAAACTATATTTTCTCCTTTTGTTCCTGGAACACAGGTAGGTAAGGTGAGTTCAGACTAAACCAATTAACAGTTGAAATAAATAACATGTTAACTTAACAAACTTTGATTTAAACCAAGATGTTATGTTAATAATCTGTAAAAGAGCAAAACATAAACAAACCTGGGATAGTAAGTTTGCCTATTGCAGACTATATATGAAATATGGTTAAATCAAAACAAGAATGTTAACTAAGAATATAGACAAATGGTGTTCTCACTAGTGATGGCCAAATTAAGCTTTCTGAAGCTTGTATTGAAAAACGGTTCATTTCTCGAAGCTTTTCAACAGAGTCCTCTCTAGTGACATCTGGTGGCCAAAAATATGAAGAGCAGCTTGAATCTACAAAATGAAATGGACTGCTTCATTATGATTGCCCACTCTACAGAGTGGAATTCTGTTTCATATTGGGCCACCGTTGTGTTGCTTTGACCATGTATTGGTTATATGGGTTTTGTTTTTTGTTTTTTTGTTTTGTTTTTGTTTGTTTTTTTTTGGGGGGGGGGGCTGAAAAAAATGTTATGTTTAATAAATAATTTTGATCAATAATCTTTCCTTGTTTAAATATGCGCCATGGTGTGGTCTTTCTTTACTTGTGACTTCTTGATCTTGGTAAATAAAATAACTGAAAAATACATGTAATAATGTACAGCACATTATGGAGTATGCTTCTGCTGTGAGGTCCTGCCTCCATGTACTTAGGAAATTAATCACTGGACAGCTGGACAGGTATGTTTATAAATATCATTATATTAGGCAAAATTTCTTATACATATTTCTGACCTAAGGGTTGGATTTATTGTGAATTGGAAAGCGAAAATGCTTATAAACAGGGCTGGGTATCATCATTGATTCTAGAATCAATTCGATCCACGATTTGATTCGATTTGAATCGGGGAAATTTTGCCTCAGGCAGTCCAAAATATTATAATTCTGATCACTTATCAGTACATATCCATATTTTTATATCTATAAAAAGAAAGCTGAGACTTCATCATAGGTGTAAACATCACAGCAGATTCCTTTGTGTCAAAGTAACTCAGAATAAAATACAGAAAAACATGAAGGCAATTTTCCTGGCCTGGCTTATGTGAGTACAAGAAAACAATGATTAGAGTGGCCCAGTGGAAACTGCCAAATGGAAGTAGAGTGGGGGTCTCAGTGTTTGTAACCTGATAATTATGGTCTGGAGTAGGGCTGGGCTATATCATAACGTTCACGGTAATACCGGTGTAATGTTGGGCAACGATAGGAAAATGAAATATCGCGATAGAATATGGGTAAAACGCGCATGCGCAGTGCTTTTGTTTACATACGCACATGGCGGCGATGCAGAATGAGAAGGACGAAAGTGGATCGTTAAATGAAACTGATTAACCAGAATTGGTTTGTATAAATGCTGCAACTTCAGTGGTGTGGAGCTGGTTTAGCTTTCATCCGTCAGATACACAACAAAGCACTATTTTTGGTAGCGCATGCTAGCGGGCCGTCGTTATTACCGTGTTTTTTGGAAAATACAGCACACTTAAAATCAATCCTTTGATTTTTCTAAAAATCGACAGTGCCCTTTATAATCCCGTGTGCCTTCTGTATGAATTCTGGTTGTGTTTACTGACCTCGAAACGATTTTATGTGTTACACGGTGCTCGAAAATCTGTCAAATGTTTCAGTACGACTTTGCTAAGCTACGAAGCCGCAATGCTTGATGATTGTCGGAGCATTACGGCTACCGTAGTCAGGTGCCTCGCCGAGTGATACGTACTGTGCTTCAACATAATATTAACGTATTGTGTGTATAACCTCTTTAAGTTTTGTGGATATTATACATGGTTATGCTGAGGATATGTCGGCCAATTTCCACTGGAAATGCCTTTTGGTTAAACTGTCAGGAAGGAATTTGCATTTGCACTGTTAATTTTTATATAACTTTAATGCACTTAAAAAAAGCTGCTTGTTTAAGTGAAAAAACATTGATGGGGTTTTTTTTTTGCACTAATAAAGTTGAGGAGTTGTAAAGTATTTTGTCTAGCGTCAATTATATCGTCAGTTATATCGTTATTGCAAATTTTCAAATATATATCGTGATAAATATTTTTGGTCATATCGCCCTGCTCTAGTCTGGAGGGGAGATGGGCTTTTATGACAGGCAGGGAGTCACATATACAGAGACACACACCCAGTGCTTTAACTGTTACGACACACAACTCACGTGCACACACGCACAGGTATGTGTGCGCACACAAGCACTCACCTGCTCGCACATACATACACAAACACAGTGTTTTGGGTTTATAACACATCATGTGGGTTTACGATGGGGGGTCGCTTCTATAAAACTGCTTGTAACAGACAAAGAAGTTGAGATTTTTGCAGAGGGACTGCCGGGCCCTGTATATCTCCCCTTGTGGAAGGTGCATGAGTGTCTGAAGATGAATAAAGGTTTTGTGAAATAACTACTGAGTTCCGGTGTCGTCTCTGGAGGCCTGAGTAATAAAAAGAACTGGGGTGAAACAGAAAACGGAACACTTTTCATAGCAGATAACCTTAACAATATTCTGCAATAGAAAAAAAACAGAAGAAAACCATGAATCAGCATATAAACATTACCTGATGCTGCTGAAGTAAAGCAGGGCAATGTCACAGAGGTTTAATTAGAGATACAGCTAAGCATTTTGCAATTTCGCATGATTTTAAAAAGTTTACATTTCTTCAGTATTTAACAGCAGAAACGAGACTTCCTTGTCGGAAGTCAGTACATAACGGTAGACTTGTGGGTAATAAGCAAGCGAAAAATGCACTGAGAGAGAGAGAGAGCTGTGCATGAAGCCCCGACGGCATGTCCGTGCCATCGGGTCAGAAAGGCGACATCTCTCTGATTCTGACTCTGTGCTTGTCCTGCTAGACCTCAGTTCCGCAGTTGGATACTGCTGAACATAATATTCTATTAGAGCAATTGCTTTGTATCATATCTATCTAATAGACTCCAATTTGTTCATGTAAATGGAGAGTCCTCTTCACACACTAAGGTGAACTATGGTGTTCTACAGGGTTCAGTGCTAGGACCAATTTACATTATACATGCTTCCCCTAGGCAGTATCATTAGAAGACATAGTGTACATTTTCACTGCTATGCAGATGACACCCAACTCTATTAGTTATTGTCAGCCCTGAAATATGGTATCTAACCAGATTCTTACTCTGGATGGCATTACCTTGGCCTCCAGTAACACTGTGAGGAACCTTGGAGTCATTTTTGACCAGGACATGTCCTTCATCGCACATATTAAACAAATATGTAAGACTGCTTTCTTCCATTTGCGCAACATCTCTAAAATTAGAAATATCCTGTCTCACAGTGACGCTGAAAAACTAGTTCATGCATTTATTACTTCCAGGCTGGACTACTGTAATTCATTATTATCAGGATGTCCAAAAAACTCACTGAAAAGCCTTCAGCTAATCCAAAATGCTGCAGCAAGAGTCCTGACAGGGACTAGAAAGAGAGCAGATTTCTCCTGTTTTGGCTTCCTGTTAAATCCAGAATTGAATTTAAAATCTTGCACCTCACATACAAGGCCTTAAATAATCAGGCCCCATCTTATCTGAATGACCTTGTAGTACCATATCACCCTATTAGAGCACTTCGCTCTCGCACTGCAGGCTTACTTGTTGTTCCTAGAGTATTTAAAAGTAGAATGGGAGGCAGAGCCTTCAGTTTTAAGGCATTGATTGATGGGCATATCATAAAAATCTTCCTAAAGCCCATGAACTGAGAAAAGTCAAGCGTGCAGCTGCCAAGATGCCACTTGCCACCAGTTTGGCCATATTTCAGAGCTGCAACATCACTAGGAGTGCCCAAAAGCACAAGGTGTGCAATACTCAGAGACATGGCCAAGGTAAGAAAGGCTGAAAGACGACCACCACTGAACAAGACACACAAGCTGAAACGTCAAGACTGGGCCAAGAAATATCTCAAGACTGATTTTTCTGAGGTTTTATGGACTGATGAAATGAGAGTGAGTCTTGATGGGCCAGATGGATGGGTCCCGTGGCTGGATTGGTAAAGGGCAGAGAGCTCCAGTCTGACTCAGACGCCAGCAAGGTGGAGGTGGAGTACTGGTTTGGGCTGGTATCATCAAAGATGAGCTTGTGGGGCCTTTTCGGGTTGAGGATGGAGTCAAGCTCAACTCCCAGTCCTACTGCCAGTTTCTGGAAGACACCTTCTTCAAGCAGTGGTACAGGAAGAAGTCTGCATCCTTCAAGAAAAACATGATTTTCATGCAGGACAATGCTCCATCACACGCGTCCAAGTACTCCACAGCGTGGCTGGCAAGAAAGGGTATAAAAGAAGAAAAACTAATGACATGGCCTCCTTGTTCACCTGAGCTGAACCCCATTGAGAACCTGTGGTCCATCATCAAATGTGAGATTTACAAGGAGGGAAAACAGTACACCTCTCTGAACAGTGTCTGGGAGGCTGTGGTTGCTGCTGCACGCAATGTTGATGGTGAACAGATCAAAACACTGACAGAATCCATGGATGGCAGGCTTTTGAGTGTCCTTGCAAAGACAGGTGGCTATATTGGTCGCTGATTTGTTTTTGTTTTGTTTTTGAATGTCAGAAATGTATATTTGTGAATGTGGAGATATTATATTGGTTTCACTGGTAAAAATAAATAATTGAAATGGGTATATATTTGTTTTTTGTTAAGTTGCCTAATAATTATGCACAGTAATAGTCACCTGCACACACAGATACCCCCCTAAAATAGCTAAAACTAAAAACAAACTAAAAACTACTTCCACAAACATTCAGCTTTGATATTAATGAGTTTTTTGGGTTCATTGAGAACATGGTTGTTGTTCAATAATAAAATTATTCCTCAAAAATACAACTTGCCTAATAATTCTGCACTCCCTGTATGCCTGCAATGTTAATGCCTTATTATAGTGTTTTCAGTAGCAAAAACTTTTCGTCACTGATCCAAGTGACTTCTTCAGTATCAGCTGACTGCCCAACCTTATAAACAGTACATCTGAATGAACAATGGGCTGTGAGGTCACTTTCTTGATGATTAGTGTAGAGGATGGAAATCAGCCAGGACGACTCATGAAACGTGTGCCAACATCTTGTTGAATATAGATGTGTAAATCCAAAAATGTGCAGCAGGTCAATTGATCACAGCCTGTACAATAAGAAAATCTACATAAGGTCTTTATAGAAATTATTGTGAGTTATTAGTCTTTTCCCCAACTGTTTTTAGGCACCTCTACCCCCCACTGAATCCCACTTTAACCCCTTCTCTACTTATTTTCCTGTTTAGAGGCAAACACACCCTCTACAATGTAGGCAACAGAAAACAGATTTTGTTTTCCTTCTTGGTCTCTGTTGATGTTCTACTTACATGATTAACTTTTTCATGCTTGTAGATGTGAGTGTGTGTGTGTGGGCAGTTATTTTGCGCCTTGGTTTTTCCACACGCTTCTTGCGACCCTGTTGACTATTTTGAATGACATAAAGTTGGTATTTCCATCTACTAATATTATTTTATTATTACACTGATATAGCACAAAATCCAGCTAGCTTTGCATAAAAATATGTGGTAGAAATATTCTTCAATGAGATACTTTTACTTTTTGACAAGAGTCTGTACATTTTCACTTTCACTTGAATAAAGAAATTTAATCTGTACTTCAACTTTTCCTAGAGTATTTTTCAACACCATTATCTGGACTTCTAATTAAGCACATATGTGTACTTTTGCCACCTCTGGTCAAATTGTAGTGTTACAAGTCCTTGGATCAGAGACATTAATCTTTGTCAGTTGTACCATGCAGTTTAATCAGTCAGTGACTTAATCAGGACTGTCTTACAATGATTTCTGAATAAGCAAAGCCTAGTATTGAACAAAGGGAAATTAAGTCATAATTTCTATTTCCTCAGCTTTTCTCTTTGTTTGTTTCCTGTGGAGTTAACTGAAACCAGTGTTAACTAGATTATCTTGAACATGTTTCTGAGTAGTCCTCAGCAGATGATATAAGAAATACCACATTTAAAACAAATAATACCCTTAACCTATGAATCAAAAGTAAAAGTAATCTAAAAGTAGAAACATGATGAACAGGTTTTTAATTATAGGGGAATTTGACAGAGAGATGCTTCATGGGTGTGACTGAGAGGCAGTAAAAGCAACAACAAAGCAAATAGAAGCAGAAAGGTGTACTTCATGCCAAATTCTTAACCTGCTTTCTCACAAATGACACGGACAGCACAGAAAAGTCAATTTCCACACATTGGAGCTTTAACACTTTTGTAGTGAGGATCACAAGTCACAAGTAGTGAACAGATTAAGGAGGAAAATAAACACTGCAACACAAAACCAGGAAAAATCAACCTCAGCAAAAAGTTCTCGTCTATAAATTATATGCTTTTCCTCTTTGTGTATTCAGCATGAAGTTTTTGCTGTTGCTGCTTTTCTGTCACATTTCATCTTCAGGTAAGACCTTTTAAATATTTTACCTTTTTTTGCATTAAAAGCAATGTCCTGCAGTTTCCTATGGTTTATGATACCCTGAGTGTGGACACTTTATTAAGTACACTTTGACAATGATAGGTTGGACTGATTCAACAATATTCAAGAAAAGATCCATTATTGGATTGAGATCTGGTGATTTTGGAGGCCATTTGAGTTTAGTGAACTCATTGTCTTTTGTGTCCACATACTGTTGCATTTGTTCTGTAGATGCATTTACCAGAAACGCTATAGAGGGCGGGAATGAGTATGTTGTTGTTGTGGTATTTGGGAAGAAGAAAAAATAATAAAAAAGGAGTTATCTCCAGTGATCCTCTGTTCCTACCTGCGTGTGTGTGTGTAATGCCTGCTTGAGCCAACACCACACAAGCGGTGACGAGTGGTGATGAAGTTATAGCTCTGCTCTCTTTGAAACCCCCGGGTGTTTTCCTGGATTGTCCGGGCAAACCGAAAATTCCATTTGCTGCATGAAAAAAGTTGTTCAATAACTACTTGCTTGCGATCCGGGCTAATGACTTTGCTATGGAGAGGAAGAAGGACCTGCTCATTCACTGTTTGGGAACGGAGGGACAACGAATCTACAGTGCCTTACCACTCGCTACGGATGATTGCGAGGGATCCATAAAGGCTTTCTAAACATACTTTCATCCTAAAGTCAATGTTGTTCCCCAGAGATACCGCTTCAGGCAATGAGCCCAAGCTGTCAGTGAGTCTACAGATCACTACGTTGAAGCAATGCGTGAGCTCGTGATATGATCTAAGTTTGGAGCTAATGAGAATGAAATGTTGCGGGAGAAGACAAATAATGTTCGTATACGTGAAAGACTGCTAATGGAGGAGGATTTGATGGTTGTTAGAACTTTGGAAATTGCTAGGCGTTACAGTAACTATGTTATTATTGTGGTAACGAGCACGGTAACTAGTTATTATGCCAAAATCAGGAACACGTTAGTCGTTACTGGGATTTAGATAGGGTCGATATTCGTTACTTCGTTTGGTGGCTATCGCGGAGCTTCCACAGATTCAGTAACATTAGCAAGTGGTGGAGGCCAGCAGGTGGATGAGGGAAAGGGGAGGCAGGAGGAGGAGAAACCCAGGCCACACCCACCAGGCCTGAAGGCGCCTGTAAACCAGTGTACATACACACCTGCACCCATACACACACACACACACACACACTCACATCTACAAGCATGGAAAAGAGCAACAGCAACACCAAAAATACATATGATATCACCAGTCCATGACTGCCCAGGGATCCTGGGTCGCTCAGACCCAGGACCCTGACAGTAGTTTATTTTCGTTGTGCTGATTTTTTTGTACTGCGTACTAGCTAGCATGACGGAGCTTCTATACAGCTGGGTGGGTGCTATGATGTTGAACTTTATTTTGTTCATAAGGTTAATTATTAGAGTTGTCAACCGTCCGCTAAAAACCGGAATCGTCTCGTATTCAGAGAAAATATTATGCGTTTTGTATTGAGGTGAAAAGGAACAGTTTGTCCCGGACTTCAGCTACAATGAAAAAGACACAAAGCTGGAGTTATTCTGTGTCTTTACACTGCAGCTGCCTCTTCTCCTCTCATTCTCTCCCCCTCCCTCTCCTGTTGCTACTTCAATCATGAAACTGATCAATGATCAGCTGATCAGCTTTTCTCTCTTGTTTGTTTATCTCCTACTTTGTGCCAGAAAGAAGAAACCAGCGGAGGTCGCGTTAAACAACAGCAGCACGTTTAAGCTTGGTCATCTGTTGTTAGAATTTATTTAATATTAATTTCTAGTATCAGCTGATGTTTGCTGGAGCCACAGCTGTAAAGCTGCTGGTCATGATATCGGTTTGGTTATCTGGTGAGAGGGAAACATGAAGATGAAACCAGGAGATGTCCTTACTGAATCATCAGAGCTGAACAGGTGATGGAGAAACAGGTTTACCTTTTAGGTGACATGAATGAGTTGAAGGGAAGTTATGAACTGTTTCTGAGAGACAAATAACACCAGGATCCTTTTCTAAGTAGCTGACAGCTGGTAAGTGTGCAGGGGCGGGTCTAGCAAAGTTTTGCCAGGGGGGCCAGGTAGGGCATTAACAGGGAGAGGGGGGCACAAAGAAATACTTTTCTTTCTTATTCTCATTTAAAATGTCTCACTTTTAAAAAATAATTATCTGAATCTTACAACAAACGACTGATAGATTGATGCATATATACCATCAAAACAGTGTACATCACTATCACAACAGCGTTTGTTTTCATTCAAAGGCTTTATGATTTTCCTAGTCAAAACGGCCAGAGCGATTTTTTTGTCCCAGTCCAGCCCTGTATGCAGCTCATCTGCAGTCTGGTGTTGCCTACATCTTCCTATTCGGAAGGCAGAATTTCCGAGTTCTGAGTACAATCGAAATCACCACGACTGCAGTTTTCGTGTTGGACGTAAAAAGCGCACATGATGCTGTGACGTAGGCTAGAATCATGGGGGCAGTCAACGACGGTCCAGGCGTGGGATTTCTCTCGTGGAAATATGCATATTATTTTTTCCTTTCTATTGGTAGGTGGCACGGTGCACTTGTGGAAAGTAAGCAAGCTAGAAGACTGGCAATCTTGCTGGGTATCCAGTTACGGAAGCAACACATTAACAAGAGAATTTTGAGTAAAACCAAAGTTACTTTCCCTGGTAACTAGTTACTTTGAAAGTAATGAGTAACTTGAAGTAACCGAGTTACTTTTGATAGAAGTAACTAGTAATGTAACTAAGTTACTAATTTAAAGTAACTTACTCAACACTGGTTGTTAGTGAAACAAAGCCTGTTGCCACTGTTCAAGTACAAAAGAAGATGTGCAAGCCAAAACACAAAGCAGCTAAAAAAAAAAGCGGATGCAGCTCCAATGTGCTACCATTGTGGTTCAGCTGACCACAAAGCCAATGATAAATCCTGCCCTGCAAAAGACTGCAAATGTAATATATGTGGGAAAATCGGACATTTGTCGAGAGTGTGTAAATCTTCCCATTAGCCTGTTAATGAAGTGACTGTTACTGTCACTGTACCAAATACTGCACAGGTATGTACTGCTAAGCTACTAGTAGACACAGGGCCTGGTGTTTCTATACTGCCTGGACATGTTTACAGCACACATTTTGGTTCAGTTAAGTTAAGTAATCCTGCTGTTCAGCTTGTTACATATTCAAAAGAGAAACTGAATGTATTAGGATGTCTTACAGCTGATATTACTTACAATGGGAAGAGTGTCTCCACAGATCTCTACATTGTGAGAACAGGGACACCCATACTGGGAATGGACTTGGTGACTGCCCTCCAGCTACACATAAAAGGGGGACAATTAGTACTTGAGAGTCCCAAGGTCTGTGCTACACTTCAGCAAACCTCTGCTCTGCCCACTCACTGCAAACAGGAATGTGAGTCTCCAGTTGCATTTGGATGTGCAAAGGACTTTGTACATAAAGTGAAGGTACGACCTGAAGTGAAGCCAATACAGCAGAAACTTCGACGCTTACCCCTGTCAGTCCGTGATGCTGTTTCCCCAGAATTCAAGAACCTTGAGGAACATGGCATCATAGAGAAAATCGATGCATCTGAATGGGTCTCCTCGATTGTAATCACTAGAAGAAAGACTGGTGGCATACGCATGTGCGTTGATTTGAGAGAACCTAACAAAGCAGTGGTCGTTGACAGTAATCCCTTGCCACTGATTGAGGACATACTGTCTGAGCTGTGTGGGGCTGTCATGTTCTCCACCCTAGATCTTAAATCCACCTACCATCAGCTAAAACTACATGAAGACAGTAGAGGGCTCACTGCTTCCATTACACATGAAGTACCAGTAGTGCAGAGTTCCCTACGGGTTAGGTTCGGGGCCTGCAGTTTTCCAAAAGATGATGACACAAATTCTACGTGGCCAAAAAGGGGTGCAATGCTATCTTGATGATGTCATCATATATGGAACTTCAGAAGCTGAACATGAGGCCAACCTGCATGCTGTGTTACACAGAATCAACAATGCAGGACTGAAACTCAATGTTGACAAATGTCAACTCTGTCAAACTACTCTGATCTTTCTGGGTCAAAAGATCGGTCCAAAAGGTCTGCTGCCAGATGATTCTCATGTCACTGCTATCCTGCATGCTCCGACCTCTACTGATCCTGCAATCCTGCAAACATTTCTTGGTTTGAGTGCATGGTACAGCAAGTTTGTGCCAAATTACGTGACTATTAACTACTCAGTAGTTAATTGTGCACAGCCCTGCTCTGGTGATGTTCAACCCCAGTAAGCCAACCATAGTCTCAACAGATGCCTCAGACTACGACGTCGGTGCTGTTTTGACTCAACTTGACAGTAATGATGTAGAACTGACTGTCGCATTTGCATCTTGCAGCCTGTCTGATGCAGAGAAGAAATACTCAGTCATTGAGAAGGAAGTCCTGGCTTGCATCTGGGCTGCTAAAAAATGGCGCACATGGCTCTGGGGCAGAAAATTCCTCCTACGAACAGATCACGAAGCGCTTACAACACTGCTGACTACTAAGGGCAATAACAGAGCTGGTCTACGCATAGCCAGATGGTCAGCTCGCATGTTGGAGTTTGACTATGAAGTGGAATATAGAACTGGGTCATTGAACCATGTTGCTGACTGTCTATCTAGGCTCCCAATTCCCGAGACAGACATGGCATGTGCAGAGGATGTGGAGTCAGTTGCATCCATCCTCACTGATCTGAGTGCTGTGTCTGAGGATGACTTCCAGACTTGTGGTCATGAACGAGTGCATCGTCAGAGGTACACATCGATTGCTAGTGCCTGAGTCACTGCAGAAAAAACTCACTGATATAGGTCATGAAACTCACCAAGGCATTGTACGTACCAAAAAACGCCTGAGGGAATTGTACTGGTAGCCCAAAATGGATTGTCAGATAGAGACAATGATAAAGAACTGTGCAACATGCAGACAGAATGACAAGTCCACTGTCACCCATGATGCTCCACTTCAACCCATTCCTCTACCAGCTGCTGCTTGGGAAAAGGTGTCTGCGGACATCATAGGCCCTTTTGAAATTGCCCCTTCTGTCTGTAGATTTGCCATCACATTGTAGACTACTGTAGTAAGTGGCCTGAAGTAGCTTTTGCTTCCCGAGCTGATGCAGCTACTATCATTCAGTTCCTTTCTGTAGCTTTCTCTCGTGAAGTGAATCCAAAGACATTGATAAGTGACAATGGCTCTCAATTTCTCTCTGCTGAGTTTGTTGACTTTCTCAAAAGCAGAAGAATCCAACATCTGAGATCCTCAGTGTATTACCCAAGAGCTAATGGGGAAGTTGAGAGATTCAATAGATGCGTTAATGACTGCCTACAGACTGCATTGATTCAAGGACAACCCTGGAAATCGTTCCTGAGAACTTACCTAATGGACTACAGAGCAACCCCTCATTCAACAACTGGAGTTTCCCCTTCAGAACTGCTCGATGGAGCAGTTCTTGTCCAGCCTGGTGACAAGGTCAATCTTCCGCTGCCAATTTTTGTGAATCCATGTAATCTATTGGCTCAGTTTCCTGTTCTTAGCTGAAATGAGTGGCAGCAGGTGTGTCACATCTGCTTCAAGTTTTGATGTAATGTTTGTTCATGTATTGGTTTTAACAAGTTTTTCTTTGGGTTTCTGTTGTTTTTATCAGTTCAAAGCATTATGGCTGTTTTCCTTTGACCTCTGACATCAGCAACTTATTTTCACCCAGAGAAATGCCAGTCACTTGATTTTTTTTTTCTTTGGACCATTCTTTGTAAACTCTAGAGACAGATTTGTGGAAAATTCCTAGTAGATCAGCAGTTCTGAAATACTCAGACCAATATGTCTTAGAGACTTCTCTCTTAGATCAACTTTCTTCCTCTTTCTTGGTAAGAATACTCGGTAAGAACTTCTGGAAGTTGTCTTGACCATGTCTACATGCCTAATTGCACTAATTTGCTGACTTCTGATGGGTTGATTAAATATTTGTCTTCCTGATGAAGTGGTTGGTCAGTGTATGTGTTTTATGTCTTATAAGAGAGTAACATTTCTTGTGCAGTAATTCAGTTTTTTAATTTTCTCATACTTCTTGCATTAATCATTATTTATATGAAAGAGTTTTAATATTTATTAGTAAAAAAAGTTATGTAATAAATGTGGTTACATTCATGTGTTTTTCTTTTTTTAAGCATTATCTTAAGACTTAAGAGAAGTTGATTAAAAAATCAATTAATACATAAATAAATAAAATATGGAACATTCACAAATGAATCATTATCTAAGTATGCATAAATGTGCATATTATAAAACTCAAGTTTTCGTTGTTTTCATGGCATCATCCATCCATCCATCCATCTTCTACCACTTATCCGGGGCCGGTTCAGCAGCTTAAGCAGAGAAGCCCAGACCTCTCTCTCCCCAGCCACCTCCTCCATCCTTTCAGGAGGAAGACCAAGGCATTTCCAGGCCAGCCAAGAGATATAATCTCTCTAGCATGTCCTGAGTCTGACCCAGGGCCTCCTTCCTATGGGACATGCCCAGAACACCTCACCCAGGAGACGCCCAAGAGGAGTCCTAGTCAGATTCCAAATCACCTCAACTGGTTCCTTTTAAAGTGGAGGAGCAGTGGATCTACTCTGAGCCCATCTACTCTGAGCCCATCCCAGATGGCTGAACCTCTCACCCTATCTCTAAGGGAGAGGCCAGCCAC
Organism: Simochromis diagramma; assembly: GCF_900408965.1. NCBI lineage: Eukaryota > Metazoa > Chordata > Actinopteri > Cichliformes > Cichlidae > Simochromis > Simochromis diagramma. Next base: position 122,159 of record NW_024387029.1, read on the forward strand.
CCTTTGGAGAAAGCACATTTCTGCCGCTTGTATCCGTGATCTGTTCCTTTCAGTCATGACCCTAGGTGAGGGCAGGGAACAAGATCAAACCATAAATTGAGAGCTTCACTTTTCAGTTCTTTCATCACCACAACAGACTGGTACACTGTCCACATTACTGGTGCCACAGTACCAATCTATCAGTCAATCAGCTGCTCCCTTCTCTCCACACTGGTAAACAAGACCCCAAGATACTTAAAATCCTCCACTTGGGGCAGAAACTGATCCCCAACACTGAACGGGCACTCCACCCTTTTCTGGCTGAGGACCATGCAGATTTAGAGGTGCTGATTCTTATTCCTCCTGCTTCACACTAGGCTGCAAACTGCTCCAGTGCAAGCTGGACGCCATCACCCAATGAAGCTAACAGAACCACATCATCTACAACAAGCAGAGATGAGATTCTGAGACCACCCATGTGCAAGCCTTCCACCACTTGACTGCACCTAGAAATTCCGTCCATAAAAATTATGAGCAGAATCAGTGACAAAGGACAGGAGGGATGAAAACTGCATTGTTCCTCCTGTAGAGGAACAAACAAACTCTACTTTCCAGCATCCCAGCATAGACTTTCCTGGGGAGGCTGAGGAGTGTAATCCCTGTATAATTGGAGCACACCCTCCGGTCCCCTTTCTTAAAATTGAGAACCACCACTCTGGTCTGTCAATTCAGAGGTGCAGACCCTGATCTCCACCCAACATTTCAGAGGCTTGTCAACCAAGACAACCCTACAACATCCATTAGACTTCAGAAAATCAGGGCAAAGCTCATCCACCCCAGGGCTCTGCCACCAGGGAGTTCTTTAACTGTCTCAGTGAACTCACCCCGGGAGATAGATGAGTTGTCCCCCTCGTCCCCAGACTCTGCTTTCTCTACTGAAGACATGTCAGTGTGATTAAGGAGGTCCTCCAAGTATTCCTCCCACTGCCCAACAATGTCCTAAGTCGAAGTCAGCAGAGCTCCACTTGCACTGTGCACAGTGCAGGTAGATCAGCGCTTTCCACTCCTGAGTCGCCTGACAGTTTGCCAGAATCTCCTCAAGGCGGTCTGAAATCTTTCACATGACCTCTCTGAACTCCTCCCACACTCGAGTTTTTGCTTTAGTGATTTCCTGAGCAGCTGAGCCTGTTGGTATCTATTTGCTGGCTCAGCCTAACCAAGCCTGATAGGACTCCTTCAGCCTGGTGGTTCCCTTCATCACTGGTGTCCACCAACTGGTTTGAGTGTAACTACCACGACAGGCACCAACCACAGGCACCAAGGCCCCGCCAGGCGTTCCCAGCACACCTTCACTATATGTTTAGATTCACCAGGTCTGTGCAGCATCTTTGCCCACCCCTTGATCCAACTTACCACCAGATGGTGATCAGTTCTAACATGTTGTTCATTATGGACAAACTATGGTTTGCACAGTAGTCCAGTAACAGAATTCCACTCGGGTTCAGATCTCAATGACCCTCCCAATCATGTCCCTCCCTCCCACTGTCATTGCGCACATGAGCATTGAAGTCTTCCAGTAGAACGATAGAGTCTCCAGATGGAGCACCCTCAAGCACCCTGCCCAGGGATTCCGAGAAGGCCAGGTATTCTACTCATTTGGCACATAAGTGCAGACGACAGTCAGGACCCATTCCCTAACCCAAAGATACAGGAAACAAACTCTCTAGTCCACTGGGGAAAACCCCAACCCCAAGGGGATACCCAGCCCACCGCCTATCACCACAGGCAATTCCAGACTGAGACAGAGTCCAGCCTCTCTCCCAAATATGAATTTGCGTAACTATTTTTAAATCTCTGTAGAACTGGAACCACGTAAGGTAGCGCAATATTTCTTTTTGCATATGAAACCAGAGGAATTGTACTTACATGTTATGCCATTAGCTTGTCCTAGGTCATGGTTTCCTTCCACATAAAACTTTGCAAAAATTGCATAAAAAGCGCTTGCAGCAACAAAAGACAATATATTCCAGAAACACGCTTTGCCAATCCGATCAGCTGTTTGCAACACTTCCCAGGTTGGAATAGACGTCAGCGCGAACTATTGTATGTCCGCCATTACCTGGCCGAAACCGGAAGTGATGTCACTTTCGTGGAAAATGTAGTTTTTTACCTTCAGGGCCTTATAAGCCTGTACTGGTGTTTTTAAAAGTCATATTCGGCTTTATGCTTTTCTGTATACTTTCTGGGATGCGTAGAACTCAAATTGCACTGCTGGAAATAGTTTATTTTGATGCACATGCTGGGTTTTTTTTTTTTTTCAAATTTGCATTATAATATTTAGTTTCGTTTTTCCTGCAGTATATAAAAATTGGTGTATCTCAAAAATGAAACAATGAAGACACTCAAAATAAATTTCCCGTGGTTGAAAACTATTTTGTGCAACTTTTTTGTATTTACAGTTTTGAGCAATAAACCTCTTAAATTTCTCTAACTAGAAATATATGTAAAAAACAAAAACGATTTTCAATTTTTTTGTAGTTTATTGCACTTTTTTGCAATTTAAGTAGTTTCAATGGACTGAATGCATACATATTACTAAAATCTAGGCTGTAACGGTTGTATTGATGTATAGCAACTTGAAATGCTCCCAAAAATGGCACTATAGCATGTAAAAATTCAAAGATAGGCTCTGGCGCACTTGGTTCTATGGTAGGTCTTAAAGGGTTAAGGTGAGCCCAATTATATTGAGCCGGTACCTCTCCACTTTACGCACTAACTCAGGCTCCTTTCCCACCACAGAGGTGACATTCCATGTCCCAGTTGCTAGTTCATTACCTGGGCCCTTTTTCATATAGGGCCTGGCTGGGCCATAGACTAAGGCCCAGCCACCAGATCCTTTCCCTCAGGCACCTTCCCCAGGCTGGGCTCCAGGGCATGGTGAACAGTTCCTTCAACTTTTTGCTCATAGAGGGGTTGTCTTCACACTTTGGTGATGAATATTATAAAACACCTATTTAAAAACACACAAGAAAATTGTACAGTGGAACCCCAACTTACGAATATCCCATTTAACGAAAAATTCAAGTTACGAAGGCACTTAACGACAATATTTCTGCCCGTGTTACAGCAAAATGCCTGCGTAACGAAATCCGCTGGCTCTGATTGGCTGAGCCCAGAATGCCTTCCGAATCATGTGACAACCCCCTTGGCTTTCGTACTTTGGCTTCGCTGTTCCACTTCAACGACGTATTGTTGTTGCAGTTAGCAATTAGCCTATAGCCTATCGTTCACTCAAAAGGCGCGATGGGTGCTTCGACTTACGAAAATTTTTGACTTACAAAAGACCCTCAGGAACGAATTAATTTCGTAAGTCGGGGTTCCACTGTATTTACAATTAAAATGTATGACCTAAAATGGTACCATACAAGGCCTGCATTGACATAAGGACAGTTACATCAGTTGATCTTGATATTCTGTTTAACTTACAGTAAAGCACTCAATGACTCTTTTCTTCACTGCATCTTCTGGAGTCCCAAACTTCCCGGAGGTTGTGGCTGTTATGCTGAATAATGATGTAGAGGTCGGTTACTGTGACAGCAAACTCAAAACAGCTATACCCAAACAGGACTGGATGGAAACATTAAGAGATGAGGATCCAAACTACTGGAAGTGGTACACTGGGGAGTGTACAGTGCATCAGCAATTCTTTAAAGAAGAATTTCTGTTTATGAAGAAGCGCCTAAATCAAACTGGAGGTGTGTTTCTGTAAATATTTATTGGAATCAGTTTTAATGCTTAAACTGTGTTACTCACAAAAATGTTACTGACAGTAGTTGTTGCAGTCTGTGAGTCAGTATGTCACTGTGGCAATCAGTTTGTCATTTACCACACTTTTTACTTTTCTCAGCTGTCCATATTTTGCAAAGATTCAGTCGTTGTGAATGGGATGAGGAGACTGAAGAAGTCAATGGTTTTCATCAGTATGGATATGATGGAGAAGACTTTCTAACATTTAACCTCGAGACACAAACATGGATTGCTACAAAACCACAGGCTGTCATTACAAAACATTTATGGGACAAAGACAAATTCAACAATGATTTTTGGAAGAAATTCTTAAAACAAGTTTGTGTTGACTGCCTTAAGATGCATATGAGCTATGGGAGGAGCTTTCTGCTGAGAAGAGGTAAATTAACATACCGTAAGATAGTTTTGTGGATTTTATTAAAATTTCTCTTAGCCTACATTAAAATAGTTATTACGCATATGCTTCAAGCTATCAGTTATTTGATCAATTTTTTTCTTTAGAGCTTCCCTCAGTGTCTCTCCTCCAGAAGACTCCCTCCTCTTCAGTCAGCTGCCACGCCACAGGTTTCTTCCCTCACAGGGCCATGATGTTCTGGAGAAGGAATGGAGAAGAGATTCATGAAGGTGTGAATCCTGGAGAAATCCTGCCAAACCATGATGGGACTTACCAGATGAGTGTTGACTTGGACCTTTCAACAGTGACACCTGAGGAGTTCAGGAATTATGACTGTGTGTTTCTGCTATCTGGTGTTAACAAAGTCATCATCACCAAACTGGACAAAGCCATGATTAGAACCAACTGGAGTAAGACTAGAATAATGTGTGATAGATGTGAGAAATACACATGCACGTACATATGCTCAAATTGCATTAAATTGCAAATACGTTTAGTTTCACCACTCTTTTCGACCTACCGCCTTTCTGTTTCTTGTATACAATTAACAACCTGAACCCCTTGATTTTCTTCCAATGCATATACCCTGCTGCAGAACAAATATCACAAGGAGTGGTATCTGAAAGTATCTGACCTGTTTTTTTTTATATCAGTAGTTAGTCCTAGTAAACCTTTTCTTGTTTTTGTTTTTTTTCGTTGTTTCGTTTTGAACAGAGAAGCCCTTTGATATGACTATTTCCATCATCTCTGCTGTGGCTCCTCTTGCTGCCACCCTCATAGTGGCTGCTGCTTTCATTTGCAAAAAGAAGAAAGGTAAGAGGGAAAAAATCGCCTAATCTCTTCTCATCTTCTCTACTTAAATTTGATGCTTAGAAAATTCATTATGTCTGAGAAATGTAGTAAATAAGGAAAATATTTTCTTTCTTCTAGTTTCTGCTGAATGCCCTCCCTGTCGTGAGTAAAACCTATTCATGTTTTTAATATAATGAATAGCAGATTAAGAGTGAAAGGTGCTTCTTCACGAATAAGCAAAATGTGATGTACACAACAGTCAGATAATCTGAAGCTTATTGAGTGATCTAAATATTGTGTTACAATGACGGATACCCATGATTTCAAATAATTAGGACAGTGTATGCATAAGTAATACATGTAAGCCAAACATTCAGACTTCAGAGTACATCAGAAATCTCCTGCCAATAATTCCAGCATATCACTGCTGTTTGACGCACCTCAGATGATCTTTGCTGTAAACTGACAGAGTTGGCGGTGAGCACAGATGCCCTACATACCTGCTGTGCATAAACAGTAAAATTCCATTTAAACGATCTTTATTTTGCCAATGAGTAAAGAAATACTAAGAGTAATGACAGACTTGACTAACAGTTAAGAGTTAAATGGCAATAAAAACAACATTATACCAGCTATTTATTAAAGAAAATTGTGTAGCATAAGTAAACAGTTTCTTTTTTCTTACAGCTCCTGACAACATCTCTGAACTCTCTGAGAAATTGAATCCAGAAGCCTGATAAACACTCTGCATACTGTAAATTACCTTAGAAGAGCAATAGGTCGGATTCTGATATAAACCATTTCATATATTGTGTTTAATAGCACCTGAAACAAAAATTCTGTTTCTCTAATTACTCCTGAATGGCAGTCTCCGAAGAAACTCCACTATTCCTGCAAAAAAAGACCTTGGAAAATTCTTGAATATTTGTCCACTGCGTTTAAGAGTTACTGTAAAGTCTGCACTTAAGTATATGAAGTTGGTAAATGTCTTACACAAAATATTTTATTATATATTAATATATATATTGAAATTTTGTGGTATCATGCGTACAAAACTGCCAGAAGTTAAAGAAACAGATTGTCTTATTGTAATTAGTAGTGAGGATGGATAATTCCGTCTAGGAATTATGCTATGTTAACTGATCAAGTGTTATGTGGTGATAAATGCCATCATTGGCTATATTCAGAGGTAACTTTTTTTAAATCAGTGAATCAAATAGTTTTAGACACTGCTATAAAAATTAAGGAACAATTTAAAAATACATCAGATTTTAATAGGTGAAAAAATCTGACTGGATATCTATACTGACATAGACCAGGTAATGTGTTATTAAAGAAAGGACGCCAGCCAGCCTGGGAACATTGAGTTTAAATAGGCCATGTTACAATTAACTCCAGTAATCCCCAAACCACATGGTGTACACAAGATGTGCAGGGAGTCATCAAGCTGATAAAGGGGTCCATCAGGCTTGGTTAGCCTGTGGGACTAGTAGGCCAGGCAGAATGAGGTTCAGGTGATAACAGAAGTAAATACCCCAGTGTTAGAGGCCATGGAAAAAACTTTGGTCTGCTTTAAAGTGAATCTGGGAAAATGCCAGGCATCTTAGGAGGAACAACACTGCTCTGCTCACACAGTGTGCAGTATGAGTAGGGCGCTGTAGACTTCACTTGACTATACAGTGACAGTGGAAGGAATACTTTGGGACCTTCTTAGTTCCTTAATCTCAGTAGTCCCTCACTTCCAGATTAGCTGGAAGTAGTGGTTGCGGAGAGGGAGGTCTGTGTTTCTTTGCTTAGGCTTCTCCCCCTGCAAGCAAGTCCCAGTAAAGTGGAAGAAGATTCATAGCTGGATGGAATGTAAACTTAACTGATAATGAAAGATGATGGAGAAAAAATATAGCAGGTATCAAATGGTAGAATGTGTTGTGATGATAAACGGGGACTGATTGAAAACTGGCTTTATTTTCTAAAAGACAAAATGCAGCAGAAAAATCAGTGGATACACACAGCAGCAGGAGTCAATGCGACTCTGGCCCACAATATATAAAAAAAACATTACTTTGAAGTCAAATGTAATAGCGGGGTAAAACTGAGACAAGTATGAAGCAAAATACACCAAAAAATAAACTACTGATAATCCCTTATAATATTTAAATTCCCACTAAGATGGATCAATCACAAAACACTTACTTGTACAAAAGTACATTTTCCAGTGATTCTTGACATAAGGGACAAAACATGTCCGGCAGATAAAACCCAATTTTGTGGTTAAAAATATGCATACAAGTGTTAACCCAACTGCCTAAAAGACAAACCAAGGCAATGTTTATACAACAACATTATGATTTTGCATTTTGTATACATATATATTTATTTTAAATGGTACAATACATTACCAGTACCTTAAAAATCCATTGTCCAGAAGCAGGTGTAATAATATTAAAATACAGAAAAAAAATTAAAAGTAATGTAAAATTAAACATCATGGCTCTCATCACTAAGTATTTAAGTCAATACCTTATATAATATCAAAATATGACATTGAAAATTTATTTTTACATATTTTTTAAGTGATTAAAATTGTGTCCAGAGTTTTTGTCAACACCATCAGATTTTTTTAAAAGTACAAAAAACTCAGGAATTATTGTGGGTAGCTTACACTCTGAGGACCCCTTTACCACTTCCTGTTTGATACACATGCCATGAGGTCACTGCTGTGATATTTTTTTATTTTTTATTTCATTTATGGCATACCTTTCTGATAAAACTCTGTGTCACAACTATAGTCCGTCAACACCAAAGTCGATGTAATCCAAGATTTTATTTATTTATTTTTTTGTAAAAAGAGTTTCATTTAGGTAGATTGTAGAGGCCATAAGCAAATGATGAAAAACAAGATGGCTTCTGTCAGAAAAACATGTGTTATGAGAGAAAGAAGGGTATTTTGTCAACACCATCAGATGTCAACACCATCAGGATTTTTTTCTGACGGTGTTGACCCTTTTTCTAATGGTGTTGTCAAATGCCACAAAAGTGTGCTATAGTCACCATTTATATTAAGTTTTTTTTAAACTAATATTTCAGATGTATTACTTCCTGTGTATTTTACTGATATTTCTGCTTTATAGATGTGTCAAATATTATCAAATTTGCCTTATCTTGAATCTCATTGTTTATGTATACATTATTAATCCTGTAGGAAAATGCTTAGTCCTCTGCATTTAACCCATTCACTTAGTGATGCAGTGGCAGCTACAAATCCAGGATAGCCGCTGTTCGTTGGATTTGAACGCCCAACGTTCCAATTGTGTGGCATCTACACAGCAAATCCAGCATGTCCAAATTAACACTGTCAGATTTGATTTCAACACTATTAAAGTGTCTATACGGGTTCACACCAGAGAGTGTTAATTTAACTCTTTTGGAGAGTTGGTACGTTAACTCTGATTTCGTGTTAAACACCAAATCTATCTGGAGTTGATAATTTAACACTTACTAATGCTAACTAGGTGTTAAGAGTTTATATATTAACTCTCAAAGAGTATTTTAGTTTAACTACGTAAGAGTTATCTTCTAATTAATTCTAAAAAGCGGGAATTTTACTGTTCTGAACTTCTAGAAATTTCTTTTGGAAATAAACATTTACTAAAAAGATGCAATGGTTTTTGAAAAACATTTATTCTGAACTGTGCACCACAATTTCAAAACATTTTCTGAAAGATGTAACAGTGTACATGTTCTCACTTTCATTAGAATTTTGTTTATCAAAAGGTCTGACATAGGTTGGTAAATGCAAATAACAGCATTCTCATCACTTATTTCTTCAATACAATATGCATGTCCTTCATTCATCCCTTTGTGGAACTTTAACGCACTTCTGCTTTCCCGCATATTCACAGCTTATTCTGTGTGGAGATTGATTAAAAATTAGTTGACACTATTTAATTGCACAAATAATCCGGTAATCAATTGCAGCACAGTAAAAAAAGGAATCCTCTTTGAGCCATTACTTGTGTAAAGTATTTTCCCAAAAGACAAGGACACAGACAACAGGTAATGCTGAACTAAATTTAAAACCTCAGCCTTTTTCATTTTTACCTAAACCGTGTGCACAAAACTCTGGAGGGATCTAAACGCTAACGTAGAACCCAGTCAGGACATCTGCTACTGCTGTTTGCTCGTTTTTTATGGGAGATCATTTTCAGGCTTCAAGTAGCACCATTATACCGACATTTCACATTCTAGACATTGTTTTAGGTGTATTTGACCAAAAGTTTGACTGAAAATTCACATGCAAGCTTTTTTTCAAGGCTGTGGTATTTGCCCGCAAACAATACCTTTCAGCTAGCTAAAACAGAATATTATGCTATCAGTGAGCAACACGGCTAATGCCTTTCACACAGCTTTGTCTCAACTCCAAAGAGCCACAGAAGTAAAAGCTAATAGAAATAATTGAAACAATCTTTGAAAAAATGACTTACCAAGCATGGCAAACAACTCAAATATGTAGAGCAAAATGTTCTGAAACGGCTTCACTTCAGCTTCGATTGGAGCCTATGGTGCTGTGGGCGGAGTCTGTGAATTTACTCTGTTGGTGTCATAGCTCCTGTAGGAGTTCAGAGTTAAGAGGTCAAGAGTTAATGTTTCCATTGTAACACCTCCAGATTTGACATAGAAACACTCACTTTTAACAATCGGTTTTAACTACTATCATTTTACACCTCAGAGTTACATTAAAAGAATGTGACTACTTACAGTAAAATTAACTCTACTTTTGCAAGAAGACTACTAACACCAATACATTTAACACTTTTGAATTTGCTGTGTTCTGAGATAGCTGTGCCCCGAGAGCTGTTCTTTAAGTGATGATGTATGAATCCTGCTTCCGGGCCTAAACTACTCTGTGTTTATTAAGCCTGTTGTGCTGTTAAAATGTTTTAATGCTTTTTATCTTGTTCTATTACATCTGAACAAGCCCCTAAAACAGTCAGTGATCACTGTCAGCCTAACCATCAGAAACCCTTGCATTAACTTTTATCAAGTAGAAAAAAGTTAGCATTCATCCTCCAGCTTCACTGTGTTTATATTATGCTAACATAGCTGTGTCACTAGCGATCACGTAGCACATCACTATATACCAGCTAGCCCAACTTCAGTAACCCTACAGAAGTCACTGCTGTTTAGTTTTCTGTCTTCATTTATGTTGGACGTGGTAGCAGAGCTGGTATATCATGTTTAGGTGGAAACAAGCAAACTTATAACTCTGTTAAATTTCATATATTCTGTTTTCATGGATGCCTGGATGTTACACCTGGTAGACCAGCCACACTGATCATTTTATTACAGATGAAAGAATTTAGACAGTTTGTAACTCTCAGTGATGCTGCAGAGTTCTTTTGACTTTGGGATCTGCAGCGGAGTTTGGACCTGGAAACGGCTAATGACATCAGACTTAATGGCCGGATAGCATTTCTATTGCTTAATGCATAATTGTGTTGTGAATATTCATCCTTAATCTGTAAAAAAGCATAAGGTTCAGAAAAAGTATAGTAATTGCAAAATGGTACATTTCAGGCTAGAATGGCAAAGGGGAACCTGTCAGTAGAGGAACAAAAGACAAGGAACAGGGATAATCAAAAAAGAAGGAGAGAAAAAATTAACAGCCAGCCTGAGTTGAAGAAAGAGTTTCTCATAAAGGAAAGGGAAAGATGGAGAAATAGAGTGAAAGAGGGAAAAATAAAGAACATCAGTGATCTGAAAGAAAGAGAAAAAAGGCAGAAGAGAAGGTTTTGGAAACAAGCACAGAGAGACAAAAGGAGAGAAAGTCCAGCAGGGTCTAAACACACAACCGAGGAGGACTAAAAGACTCCAGGTCTCTTTTATCCCTACTGCGTCTTGTCTCCTTAATGGCAAATAATTGTCCTTGAATTTTCTATCATTATTATTGTTATTATTGTTTTATAGTATTGTTCTGTTTGTTCTTATCCTCCTGCTGCTAAACTAATTTCCCCTTGTGGGACAATAAAGAAATTGAATTGAAACAGAGTACTTTAGGAATCAGCAAGCTATACTTGCTGGTGAACTATTAAGATGTAGAACTTAACATGTGCAAAAACAGAATTGTTATGATGTGTCTTGTGATATTACATAAGTTGTTCAGGCTTAATGGTCATTTTGAAAGAAATAATATCTTGTTTTCTATTAGTGTGTCACCACCGTCATATTTGTGTCACCACCGTCAGCACCTTGTCAACTCCATAATATGGAGTTTTTGTTTATTTTTCTCTTTTGGAGAACCATATATTTTCCTCCCTCATGATCTTCCAATAAAAATATGTAATTTTCTCAATAAATGTGTCATTTGCATGCTGCTTAATATGATTGTTTCTTATAGAGATTAAATACAAGCTTCTGAAAATATGTATGACTGTAACTCTAATATTAAAAAGCCAAAACAATCTTACTTTTAAACATGATATAATTCATTTGAATACATATGTGCATAAACAATAGAATAGAGAAGCTGCTAATAGTCAAAATAGCTGAAACAACTTAATTTAAAATATATATTTTTGCATTTCTTTGTGTCTGACGGTGTTGACACAAACCTTGCACTTCTCCAGCAAAAACATAAATTATTAAAAAATGTTACACCTGGGAGATTGTACCAAAACATGGTGAGACAGCCAAAACTTTGTGTAACAATTATATGTAAATATGTTTTTGAAAACTCAAAAAAATAGATGTTAGAAAATTAAAACCTGTTGTGTTCCTAATCTCAGGAATCACTGGTTGAAAATACTATTTAACGTGCAGCCTTAGATGAACTCATTAAAAAAAAATTATATTCCCTACTCTAACATTTACACATACTTCCATCCGCGTCGGCTTATCCTTTCCAGGGTTGCAGGGGGCGCTGGAGACTATCCCAGCTGTCATAGGGCGAGAGGGCATAGGGCAGCTGTACACCCTGGACAGGTCTCCAGTCTGTCGCAGGGCTAATAAATAGAGACACAGACAACCATTCGCACTCACATTCACACCTATGGGCAATTTAGATTAATCAATTAACCTATCCCCACTAACTGCATGTCTTTGGACTGTGGGAGGAAGCCGGAGCACCAGAGTACCCGGAGGGAACCCATGCAAACACTGGGAGAACATGCAAACTCCACACAGAAAGACCCCAGGCTGATGGTGGAATTGAACTCAGGACCTTCTTGCTGTGCAGCAGCAGTGCTAACTACCATGCCAGAGTGCTGCCTGTATTTACACATACTTAAAGGACAAAATGCAGCAGCGAACTCAGTGGACACACAGCAGCAGGTCTCTCTTCATCCTTGTTTTGCACAAGTAAAAAACACAAATTGGTGGTATAATTGATAAAAGGCAGTCTCGATTAATATTTTCCTCATTCAAAGTAATCAAAAAAAAAAAAAAAAAAAAAAAAAAAACTTAGGGGCCCTTTAGCCCTAAGAACTAATACTTAGGGATGTTGCAATTAGGATCATTTGAAGTTCTGTCTCCACATGCTAATTTAACTGAAATCAGCCATGTTCTTGCCAACCAAATTACGCTTCGTCTTGTAAATAAATATTGTTTCATTAATGCTAGTTCAAATGTGTTTATGAGTTAATAAAATATGAAATTGTCAAATCACAATTGTTTTTTGTATTTTTTAAGTTACACATGAAGATAATGTAAGCTGTAAAATCAGCAAGTTAATTTACAAACAAAACTCTCAAAAGTGTAGCTGTAGTAGGTCTCAACCTCCCGTTAGCTTCGAGATGGTGGGTGTCAGATCTCTGAAAACGTCGGAGCACTTTTGCAAATATGTGATGTCTTGTAAACCGAGCAGATATCTGACATTTACACAATTACATTCACGCCTCAAAATATCTTAAAAGTGTATTTTGTGACCCAGAAAGAGTAATATTACAACTAAGTAGCTGCCGCCATTGTTGGAATTCAACTTTTGCGAGATCTCGCAAAAGTCAGTCTTAATTTTTTTTTCTCCCATGTCCCCTGCGGGGCTCCGTAGTATCGGCGGCTCAATCAATCTGACTGTATTGAGCTGGATTTGAGCAGACAGTATGCTTGCACGTCGCAGTGAACCGTCTGTATTTACATTCATGCAGTCTTCTCTTTATAGTAGACTTGAATATGGATATGCCGACCGCCTACCTCAGCTCTTTTAACTCAATAGTACATATTATTAAGGTTATGATGTAGAATAAATATACAAATATTTATTTTATTTTAGAGCGACACAGTATATTTGACACCCTTATCATTTGTTTATTATTTATTTTAATTTACATAGTTTACAAGATTGAATAGGTATAGGTACAAGTATTTTATGTAATCATTATATGAATATGAATCCTTTTACATTTTTACAGATCAAAAATTTTACAGATTAAACATCTACTGACCAAACTTCCAGCTTTGCAAAATTTTATACTGGGGCATCATGGTGACAAGAGAGCTGAATGTAAAAGCAAAGCTCTGGATTTACTGGTCAATTTACATCCCTTGCTCTTGCCCATCATCACAAGCTCTGGATGGTGACCAAAAGAAATGAGCTTTCTCCAAAGGGTAGCTGACCTCTCCCTTAGTGTTAGGGATGAATGGATCAATTGATGGATGGATCTTTTAAGATTTGTTTATTTAATTTTGATTCATAGCTCTAGAACAAAAATATGCAGTTTTGTAACACACCCACTATGACTTTGGGTGAAAAAAACTGTTGTTATTGTTCTACGATTAATGTAATAAGTAGATGGTCAATTAGGCATTGTCTTGGGAAAGGAAAATGTAGTTCCTCTCATTAATGTAAGGGGGTGCCAGAAGGTTGTCTTTCTAAATGAGGTTTGGCTCCCCTTGGTGGTTAAAGATTTATTTGTTAAACTGTGCATTTAAATGTGTGTGTTTCAACTCTAAATGTCACCAGACGTTAAACACAGTGACAAAGATCATTAATTCACAAGTTTACAATGATTATAACAAGTGAAGGCTTAATTAAAGACATAGTAAAATGTTTAGATTCCAAAAAACACCACCACAAAAATAATATGTACAAATAGGAATACAGTAGGTTCTGGTTGTTTGACATCATGTGTACACATGAAATTTCCATGAAAATCCTGACATTGATGCTGCACATCATTAACATAATGTAATGTAACGTAACGTAACATAACGTAAAGTTACATAACACATACCATTACAGCAATTACAAGTACATTCTTTTTAAAGTTACTCAACAGTATATCCTGTGGGCAATCCAAGGAGTTTAAGAAAAAAAAGGTAAGTGAACAGGGTGCATCACATAGTTAATATAAATCTCTCCAAAATGCGTTCAGTATTACGGTCTTAACTTTAGTAAGACCTTCAAATTACAAACTGAAACCAGTGATAGTACTTCATCCTGTCAAATTGTATTGTTTAAGACATTTACTATTTAACTCTGTGCATAATCTGATATAAATGATCATAATGCAATATCTTTATCAGATATAAAAGGAATTTTAATCTTGTAGTTCAGTGAAAATTTCACCATCATTAATGTGATCAACGCTTGTTATCTTTAAGCCCATCCAAGAGTTTTGTGGAAACTCAGTGTTTGTGTAAGGTATGCCGACACGGCAGTAGTTTTCTGTGCTGTATACTTACTGATTTTATCTTTGACTACTTATACCAAAAAAGCAGCCAGCACAGAACCAATCTGACATACATTACCAAATACAAAACACACACAGTAACTAACACTGAGATTCTGTCACTGTTTTGGTTATTTTATGTGTTTTGTTTACTGCCAATTTCTCAATGGCAAACCACAATTCAATAGGTAATAAAAGAGGTAATAGGTAATTAAAAGTAATTATAAATTGCATTGGGAGCCACTGAAGTGATTTTAATACTGGAGTAATGTGGTTTAATTACCTTTAATTAAATTTCTTAAGTGAAAGCAGCTCTGGTAACCTTATTGAGGTGATTATCAAAACAAAATCACTGTCCAAAATGATGCAATGAGATCAAAGAAATTCATTTGGTTTTTTGCAAACAATTTTTTTAAATACTTTGCTGAGGAATGAAAGATTAGGAAGTCTGAGTCTTAATTATTAATTACAATGGATCTAAGTTTGTTTTTTGAGTAGTGGTGTGATTACATCAGATTTAAGAGAAACAGGAAAAATGCCATGAATGTAGAGAACTGTTGATAATATTTACTAAATGTTTTCTAAAGCAATGACTTATAATTTGAATAGTTTGGTGGGGATCAAAGTCAAGCAAAGAGGCCCAAGACTTTAACTGGTGAATATCTTCTTCCAGATCTTTAAAAATTGGAAATGATAATGTGGACATTGTGTTTGTAGTAGTAATTTGATCAGAATGTCAGTGATGGATAAATATGAGAGGCTAAGATATTTCCTCATCACATTCACTTATTAGCTGAATAAATTTCAGTTGGTATGATTTTGGAGGGATTAATTAGTTTATCAGTGGATGAAAATAGAAAAGCAGAATTAGACTCTTTATTGCTAATCATTTGGAACATGTAGTGTTGTCTGGCTAATTTTAGCTTGTTTTTATAGCAGTGAAGTCCTTACTGTAGATTTTAAAATTAATTTGTAGTTTATTTTTTCAATATTTTCTTTCACCTGTCCAGCAGATTCTTTTTGCCTGCTTTACCCTTTCACTGTTTCTTCAGGGTGCTTGAGGTGAACCCTGTATATTAATAGTTTTAACAGAGGCAACATGGTCAATAATCTAAGACACTGCATCATCATAGGAGGACATTATTGGTCATTTGCACTTTGAATAATAATTTCACAATCTCGTTGTACCTGTACAATGACAATAAAGGGCTTTTCTTTTCTATTCTGTTTTTAATAACTGTTTCAGCTGTACTGGCTTTGACATGATACTTATTGAAATCAAGGCCTCTGAAAAATAACCCTGATCAAGCGTGTGACTTTTTGCTTGGGTAGGGTCGATCGTATACTGTTTAAACCAAAGCATTCTAAGAAACTGATAAACTGTTTAGTGTCAGAATTGTTACTGTTGTCAGTGGAAATAATAAAATAATCTTAAATAAAAATACAATCAAATTTACGGAGAAATACAGAAAATAAAATAATTAATTATAAAACTTAAATGTTAAACGGCAGAAGATACTATAGCAGCCAGATGAAAGAATGGAGAGCAGAACTGCTTACAGCACAATTAGGTTTGTGGATTTAGTTTCTCAGACTGCTCGGAGCCATCGTCTGGAGCTGTAATATCAAAAACAGACAGTCGGGAAGTATTCTGGTCTTTTCAAAGTATAATAAGCAGGTGATTGTTTGTTTCTGTTTGCAAACACAACCCTCTCTCTGCAGAAATATTAGTGGTTATCAAGCAAATGAGAGCATAAATAAGAAACGGAATGTGTTTTGGCAAAACACAATCAGGGTTTTGCATTTGTTCTTTTAATATCTTCACTCAAGACGAATTTCATTGGTTAAATTAGAATTACATTAATAATTACATTACAGTCTGATGTAATTACGTAAGTACAATGGAAAACTATACATCGATGGAATCTGATCAAATGAAATTTCTTACCTTTCTCACCTTTCCTCCTTTTGTAAGCCAGAAATATCACAGCTGCAATGATGGTGAAAACTAGAACAAACCATAGAGCAAACCATAGAGCACGGTGCTCCATGGTGGTCCCGTCAGAGAGCTTCTCTGCTGAAGAAAAGAAAGCAACACTTTATAATACAGAGCAAAAATGTGTGCAGTTACTAAAGAATTTGTAATAACCACATCACATCTGATAATTGATGAGAATGACATCTCTGATTGAAACAAAGAGCTGCACAAAACAAGAAGCACATTTGAGAGATCAGACTGTGATGTTTGGCGAAAAGGCCTGGTTCGCAGTCTCTGCTCTAATTCATCCCAAAAGTGTTCATTGCAAAGGATTCTGTGCATGCAAGTCAAATTCTTCCACAGCAAACTTCCTCGTCCTTGTCTTTATGGACCTTGCTTTTTGTGGTGGGTATGAAGGGGCCATCCCCAAACTCTTTCCACAAAGTTAGGAGCATGAAATAGTCCGAAATGTCTCAGTATGCTGAAGCAGCATGCTTTACACCACTGCGTCCATTGCAGTGATGTAAGGCTTGGATGCAGCTACTCGGGCATGGAAACCCATTCCATGAAACTCTCTACAGCTGTGTTGCTGTCATTCCCTGTCACTTCCACTTTGATATATAATAGCACTAACAGTTGAATGTGGAATATTTAGTAGCAAGGAAATTTCATGACTGGTCTTCTATCACAGTACCACGCTGGAGTTCACGGAGCGCCTTAGACAGACCCACTCTTTCACAAATGTTTGTAGATGCAGTCTGTATGCCTAGGTGCTTGATTGTATACACCTTTGGCCCTGGAAGCAACTGGAACACCTGAATTCAATGATTTGGATGGGTTGGTGAATACTTTTAGTAGTATAGTTTATATTTATATTTATACTTGTAGTTATTAATAAGTAAGACCAGGATTAAGGATTAAGGACTTGAATTTGAAAGCTAGAGGAAGAAAAAAATATTTACAAAACCCCGCAGGATAAAGTCTCACCCCAGTTGGTCCTGATCACAGCTTGGTCCAGTTTGATGACAATGTCTTCGTTCACACCATAGAGCTGAAACACACAGTCGTACCTCTCCCATTCTTCAGGAGTGACTGAAGGTTTCAGCTCAACACTCATCTGGAAGGACCCATCATTGTTAGGGAGGATCTCTCCTATGTCCAAGCCTTCATAAATCTCCTCTCCATCTTTCCTCCAGAACATCGTGGCTTCGTGAGGATAGAAACCTGTAGCGTGGCAGCTGACTGGAGAGGAGGGAGTCTTCTGGAGGAGAGACACTGAAGGAAGAACTGGAGAGAGACAGACAGTTGTGTCATTATCTTTTGAATTTTACTGTACTTAAGAAATGGTGAAGCCTATGAATTAGGCCTGCTGCCATTTTACCTGCTGACTGCAAAAAGCTACTTCCATAGTGCACATATTTCTTTAAAAACTCGGGGCATTCGTGACTTAAAAGGTTTTGATTGATTTCTAATCGAGCTTTTTCAGTATCCCATCTCAGTTTGGTGATGACAGCCTGTGATTTTGGAGCGATCCATGTCAGTGTCTGCAGGTCCAATGCTAAAAAGTCTTCTCCATCATAACCATACTGATTGAACCCATTAATCTGTCCAGTCTCATCATCCCATTCACAGCCACTCATCCTCTGCATTATATAAACACCTGAAAAGAGAGACAGCAACAATAACTGCAATCACCAGTGAGATGTAAGCAGAGTTAAAAGGTGATATCGCACCTACTGAGAAAGAATATACCACAAAGAATTAACACGGGGTTGTTTCTTTGTAGTGTTCTTTCTTTCTGATGAACAGTTTATCAGGATTCACATTTTGTGTTCTTTGGATTCATTCACTGCTTCTTCTTTGCTATTTTTTATGTTAGCAGTGTGGTGGGAAAAATACCATCAAAAAAGACCTTCAAATTGTCATGTGCTTTGAATTATTTTCTTAGAGGGATTTTATAATAATCGGGATAATATTTCAGCAGTAACATGTGAAATGACCTTCACATACCTTCACTTTGGTTGAAACGTTGTCTCAAGCTGTCAATGTTAGCCTTGAAGAAGTGTTGAGTACCCAGACATTCTGAATTATACCGTTCCACCTGCTGAGGATGATCCTCAAAGAATTTAACCCAGTCTTTTGTAACCTCCACCCCTCTTATGTTATTGCAGTCACCTATCTGAACTTCATCAACAAATGCAACAACCACAAACTCTGGGATGCTCTGGGCTCCAGGGCTTTCAGTGGAGAAGAACTTCAAGGAATGTTTTACTGTGAAATTGATGGGACATTCAATTATTACATATTTTCGTGTATCATTTAAGTAGGTTAAATATGACCTTAATTCAGGTCATTTTTCACTGTAAAAACATAAATCTATCAGTGATACATCAGTGAACATAAAAAGAGACGGAAAACAATGATGTGTAATAGGAAAGGAAGAGAGCAGAAGAGACAGGATAATAGCCACACTGTGGAAGAGAACCAGAGTTTAGTAATAACTAATGATCAAATGCATAGTGGTTTATAAACACAGAGAGTGAAAAGAGGTGAGTGAAGAAGAAATGTTCAGTGCATCATGGGAAGCCCCCCGAAACCTAGACTGATTGCAGCCTAACCAAGGGATGATTCTCTCACTGCCATCTTATAAATCTTCCTTTTCACTCTTGCTGATGTCTTTCTTTCCTAAATGACCCCTGACCCTCATCTTCATCCTGCCTGCACTCTCTTCTTCACCTCCCTTGTCTACTGTCTGCTGCTTTGGATGGTTAATCCCAGGTATTCAAAGTCATTCACCTTCACTACTTCTGCTCCTTGAATCTTCACCATTCCACCTGTCTCCCTCTCATTCAAACACATGTATTCTGTTTTTGCTTCTACTAACTTTCATTCTCCTTCTCTCCAGAGCATATCTCCATTTCTGGAGTTTCTCTTTCACCTGCTCCCCACTCTCACTCCTCTACCTCATATGTAAACCTGCTCATCACCACTGCAAACAAAGGATCAGAGCCAAAGGGAAGATCCCTGATGCAATTCCACCCCCACCTTGAACCCATCAGTCACTTCTACCTCAACACTGTTTGACTGCCCTCATACATGTCCTGCACCACCCTTCTCTCTCACTCCTCCACATAGCTCCTTCTTAACTTCTCTAAACTTCTCCATCAGCATGCTTAAAGCAAATGTCACATCTGTATTGCTCTTTCTCAGCATGAAGCCATACTGTGTGCATAATGTTCTGTACTAATTTAATAACACCCTATTACTTTCCTGTCAGCTACAGTGCAGCTTGTGAGCCACACAAGATGACATGGGAGAGGATACGTTCAAAGAAAAATGTTTAACAGAACAACAGCAGCTGCTAGCAAGTTTACTCTCCTTTGTGCCCTTAAGAAATGTGCCTTTTTCAAAAAGGAGGTGGTGTAAATACTCCATGTGAGGTCCTGTGAAATGGAAAATGTATGTGCCCAAGGATTTGAAGTTGCTCACTCTCTCGATCAAAAAGTAAATAATATGTCGACAGCTCATAGTGAAACTAAAAAAGATTACATCTCTTGCAATTCAAGTTGTTGTAGGTTAAGGAGAACACTTTTTAAGACTTAACTTGAACTATGATCTTACCTGAAGATGCAACATGACAGCAGAGGAGTAATATGAAGACATTCTTCATCTTTTTTCTTAATTTTTCATCTTTATCAGTGCAAGAAAAACAATTTGGCTTAGTTGCCCGTTTCATTTCCTGATGGGCTGTGCCAAAGTTTTGAGCGATAAAAAAGTTAAACATTAAACAGACTAATAACCTTCAAGAGCCTCCTTGTTCTTTTCTTTTTACCACGCATGCACACTGCTTGTTCTACCCACAGTATTTGGTAAATACTCAAAACTTCGAAACAGGAAAATATGTCTCATATAGCCAATGCCAAAATACATTGGCCATGCATTTTTTTAAAGTTTCTATGACATTAAATTGTTTAGCTCAAAGACAAATGATCAACTTAGTTAATTGGGCTAGACAATTTATAATTTTTCATGACAAAATATTTCAGGGAATCTAAAGTAAGCTGTATCAACTTCCATGATCCTTGGTTTTGTACCAAGAATTTTCTGTTTTGGACTCTTAGTTTCGGTTTAATATTTTCTGTTTGACTTTGTTTTAGTTTTCAGTTTGAATAGGTTGTTTTCATTCTGATTCCGTATTCATAGTTTTCTTTGTCAGTTATTCTCAAGTTTTTTCCTGTCCCCTCATGTTCCCCATACCTAGTTTGTGTTTCTGTTAGGTCTCCCGTGTTTATTCAGTTTTGTCGTTGTTTACGTGTTTTAGTCTCAGAGTTTAGGCTTGCTTTGTTATTTTGATAGTCTCTCGTATCGTGTGCATTACGTTCAGTTTCGCAGTCCCTCTTGCTTGTTGATTGATTCCATTCACCTGCACCTTGTTTTCCGCAGCTGTGTCGCTTTCCCTTATTTGGTACAACTAGTACTACTAATAGTACTAAAATAAAAAAATACTTGCACTCAATAAAAAACAAAACAAATATGATTATATCGTAAGGAGAATCCAATGCACGCATTACAGAAAAATACATTATTTTTAATACAAGGGGAAAATTAACTGTCTGCCCTACAAGGTAAATACATAAATATTTGAGAACAGGTCACAGAACTAAATAGTTGTTATCCTAGAAACACACAGTACCAGTCAACTTCAAGCTTTACTTCACAGACACATATTTATTTCAGTTTAAACCATTAAAACAAATGGCAACAACACAGTGAAAAAGAATTAATCATTACAATTTGTAAGTTCACAGTGATCAAAACACATAGTCATTTGTTCCTGTTTTGTCCGGAAATAAGTGTAGTCTTATTTAATCCCATAGTTTTTTAAAATTCAGTTAAGTGAGAAACAAAATCAGACAGACTTTATTAATCCCAGAGGGAAATTGAGTAGACTGCAAACATGTATTTGTGCTTAAAATACCATACGACTCTCTAAAAGGTGGGACACCACAATATCACAAACACATGACTTACACTATCCAAATGCATGTCTCTTTGCTATAATGTAACTACAGCAGAAATATAAAATGTATATAGACCTATATATAAATATAAAAGAAACTTAGAGGAGCCTCTAAATGTGCTATTTTTGCAATATGAATAAACTTGAAATTTCCATGGAAATTGCATCACTGATGCTGCAACATCAGTGTGTAGCACACTTCATTGCCAGATGTATAAACCAACATACATTTAATACTTTGTTTACAGAGGATTATACAGGTGTGTGTGTGTGTGTGTGTGTGTGTGTGTGTGTGTGTGTGTGTGTGTGTGTGTGTGTGTGTGTACAGTGATTACTCAGTGAAGCAGGTTAAAATCCCAATTCCAAATATCACAAAGAAAAAAATGGGTTGTGCTCCACATTAGCTGTGGGTAATTTAAACAACTGTGTTTTGAACGTATGTCTTTGAACTGTGGATGATACTGCAGCAGCTACAGAGCAAACTCATACAGACAGTGGAGAACAGAACTGCTTACAAGACAGTCACCTTTGTGGATTTAGCTTCTCAGACTGCTCAGACCCATCGTCAGAAGCTATAAGATAAAAGCATAGCGTATGAATACTTTTCTAAACTTCTCAAAGGTATAATATGCAGTAATTACTGGTTTCTGTTTGCAAACATGGTTTAGGTTTACTCATTTAATAGTTTAATGATGCACTATATTTGACAGAAAACAAATACAATAAAAGCAAGTTTTACTTACAGGGTGATGAACATTTATCTAAAAAAAAAAAACAAGAAATTTTATCAGTTGTCATATTTTCTTTTCACTGCACATACATATCTTTTGTGCCTTCCACCTACTGAATACTGTATCCCACATTATCATTTCCCTTTGTATTTACATGACTGTGGCTCTAAGCCTTATACTGTTGCTTTAGATTTCTGTGTTTTGGGTATTTGCAGTCAAACTCATTGGGCCGAATGGATTAAGACATGACTAAAAAACAAAATTTAATATTCTCACCTTTCTTCTTTTTGCAAGCTGCAAATGCCACAGCTGTGATGAGGATGAAAGCTAGGAAAACCACTGCAGCACTGATGAAGATCACCGTGTCAGTGGGCTTTACTGTTAAACAACAAATGGCAACACTTTGTCATACAGAGCAGAAAAGTCGAATCAAGGCAACAGTCACCCAGACAAAACAATAGTTTCAAAACCATTACAGGATGCAGTCTTACCCATGTTTGTCTTGATCACTGCTTTGTCCAGTTTTGTGATGATATCTTCGTTCACACCAGAGAGCTGAAACACACAGTCGTACCTCTGCCAGTCTTCATGTGGGACTGATGAAAGTTCCAGATCAACGCTCATCTGGAAGGTCCCATCATTATTGGGAAAGATCTCTCCAGGATCCACACCTTCACAAAGCTTCTCTCCATCTTTCCTCCAAAACATCTTGGCTCTGTCAGGATAGAAACCTGTAGCGTGGCAGCTGACTGGAGAGGAGGAAGTCCTCTGGAGGACAGACACTGAAGGAAGAGCTGGAGAGAGATTGGCAGTTGTATAATTTTCTTTTTAATCATACTCTGCTTTAGAAACAAGAAAGTCATTTAAGTTTATGTAACTGTACCTGTTGTCTGCAAAAAGCTTCTGCCATACTGCACATACTTCTTCAACAACTCATGGCATTCATAGATTAAAAAGTTTTTGTTATATTCTAATCGGGGTTCTTCAGCATCCCATCTCAGTTTGGTGACGACAGCCTGTGGTTTTGGAGCAATCCATGTCAGTGTCTCCAGGTCCAATGCTAAAAAGTCTTCTCCATCATAACCGTACTGATTGAACCCATTAATCTGTCCAGTCTCATCATCCCATTCACAGCCACTCATCCTCTGCAAAATATGAACACCTGAAAAAGGAGACAGAATGCCACAAAGTAATACTGCAGACAGAAAAACAGAGGATGAATGGGTAGTGCCACTGGTATAAAATATACTTTATAAACTTATGAGCAATGTGGAAAGGTCACACTTTTAATTTCAGCAGTAACAACTAGAACAAATCCATACCTTCACTTTGGTTGAAACGTTGCCTTAAACTATCAATGCGACCCTTGAATGAATGATGACTATCCAAACATTGAAACGTGTACCACTCCAGCCGCCGTGGATAATCCTTAAAGAGTTTTTTAATCCACTCAGTTTTAAGATCTGGTCCCCTTCTGTTGCTATTGCAGCTTCCTATCTGAACTTCATCAAGAAGAGCAACAGCCACAAACTCTGGGATGCTCTGGGCTCCAGAGGTTTCAGTGGAGAAATACTTCAAGGAGTGTTTTACTGTGAAATGATAAAATAATTGTGACTTAGAATTAGGTATATACTTTCTTGTATGACTGTTTGTAATATATTTAAGGAATGTCTTGACATTAATTACTAAAATTAATTTTGATATTATTTTTTGAAGTATTCATCATTCAGTAACCCACATAATCCTTTTGATGAGGTACACATGTCTACAGGAGGATGGGGTAAATAAACTTGAATTTCAATCAGTCATAAATTAAAAATAATTAAACAGGGCTCTATGTATCCAGCCCCCCGAGAAAGATTTCTGGGGCTGCTTACATTCCTCCGGCCTTGAGAAGAGGTAAATCAAATTCCAACAGCTCATAGTGAAACTAAAAGTCTGTCACTTGAAATTCAAGGTGATATAAGTAAAGGGAAACATTACGATATTTGAAATATAATCTTACCTAGAGACGCAGCATGACAGCAGAGGAGTAATATGAACAGATTCTTCATCTTATTCTGCATTTTAAAATTTGCTAAATCCAGAAAAACAACTGAGACTTCATGAGCGACTTGTCCAAGTTCATTTTTTGATGGGCTGGTCCAAAGTTTTGAGTCATAAAGAATTAAATATTAACCAGCATATACTTTGAATACAGTAAATTACTGTGTTTGGGCCAAGGGTCATGTTCTGATATCAGTTGTTCACATCTCTTGTTTAACAGCGACTGGAACAAAAGGTCCTAATTTCCTGAATCATTTCTGAACAGCAGCCTCTGAAGAACCTCTACTAAAAAGACTTCCTACAAATTCTTTAATATTATGAATTAGAAAAAGGTGCTTGGAGTGATTATGGGCAAAAAAAACACCTCCTCACCTCATTATGAGAAATAAAAAAAACAATCTTTTCAATTAAAGGGATTGTGTGTTGGCACTTCAACAGCTTAAAAATATTAAAGAGAAAATATAGAATGAAAATTAACCTCTTAAGCCCCAAGCCTACTTGATCTCCTGCCTTTTGCCCCTATATCAGGGGGTGTTAGGGCTTAAGAGGTTAAGAACTGTACAAAAAAATAAATAAAATGAAGTCCATAATTTTCTAATATTACTGTAATCATTTGAAAACTAATGTTTATAGATGCCGCTTGCTGAGGTTCATTTATCTGTGATGGAAATGAAAAAGCAGAGACGAAAAAGTTTTACAACACAATTATTAATTGAAGTTCAATAAGGAGAAACTACAGAAAGAACTTAAAGAGAAAAGGAATTTGAGGAACAAGCAATTAGTCAATTAGACTCCAATAAACAACATAGAAGAACAGAGTCCCTGATAGAAAGCAGAACGGGATCCTGTGATACCAGTCTATGCACTGGTGATGGGGAAGATGAAGCAGGTGGAGGCCTGGATAAGACGCTCTGAGTGACCATGTTGAAGTAGAGGGGAGAAGGTGAATCGCATGAGATGAGAATCTGTCAGGTGAAATGTTGATAGAAGAAAACTGAGATTTAGAGGCTGATTGGCTCACCTAAGGCAGCAAGAAAATGATTGGACTACGGTAGTGACGACAGAGTTTGACACCATGGAAAAGCATGAAGAAGATCAGACAGGAAACCCAAATGAAAGAAAGCAGTCAGACAAGTAGATATAGATCTTCTTTATTAAATTTATTTGAAATTTAAACAGTAAAGTTATGAGCACATATAATTCTGAGGAAAACAGTGGCAATTAATTACCTGCCTCAAATGAACACAAAGGGAGTCCAAGTTATACTGGTTGAAAATGAGCTGCTTTGTACGCAAGACTGGTATTTTTCCAGAACCTGCAGAGGAGGTGAACATCACTGGAGTAGGTTATGTGACACCGTGGAAGCAACTGGTGACATTCTGGAGAAATGTAAGGCAATAAGGTCCTGGTATTTATATAAAGCAGACGTACATTTTACAGTAAACAGATGCTTTTTGTTTCTTACACTCAATAAAATATAATGAAATAAAAACATTGGGGATAAAGATAATGGATTAAAAACACATGCAGAGTCACCAACGATATATAGGATAGTAAAGATTAGGATAATTCTGTGTTATTATTATTGATATCATTGTTTGCTGGGTCTGTTTTTGTTTCACCTCGTTCAGGTCCTAATTAACAGCTCATGGCTCACATACCATATATCATAAAACCAGGAAACAGTCCTGCATTCAACACGCTTCTCTTCAGCTCCATGCCTTTTCCCAACAAAATTAAGACGTTTTTTTCTTACTTTGTGTTATTTTGTTTTGTTCTGTTTTGTTTTGTGTTATTTTATGTTACTTCAGTCTTGTTATGCTGCATTTTTCATGTCATGTGCACTTCATGTTTGTGTGTGAATTTAAATGTTAGGGACACTTAAATGTGTAGCATGACATAACCACATAGTACTCACAGGAAAAGGCAAAATAAATAATAACAAAGTCACAAAATGAATATTAAATTTATGGGAAAAAAAACTGACGCTGCAGCAGGTCACATAGTAAAACCAAGGATACACATGGTGTTATTTCTTTGCCTTAAACAGAAAAACACTCTCTGAAGTTCTTCCTCACATCATCAAGTGGAGTAACAGAATTCCCAGATTTTGTAGCTGTTGTTTTGTTTAATGAAGTAGAGATGGCTTACTATGACAGCAGCACCGAGTGTCAAGAGGCGGCTGTGTGAAGGCAAGAGAGGACCCAAATGCACGGCTCAAGACACACGGGGATAAACTCAAAAGGCAGGTCTTTATTAATAGGAACATAAAAAGTCATACAAAACTATACTGGGAGAAACTAAAGCTGAGGCACTGGGAAGACACGAGGGAATGCACACAACCTAGAGGGACGACACAACACAGAACAAAGGGACACTCTGACATAAATACACAGAAGGTAATGAGGGAAGTGGGAACACACGGGGAACATAGCTGAGGGCAATTACTCATGACAGAGCGGGGAGGACACGAAACTGAAAATACTGACACCAAGATGCGGACCTTAAACACAACACAGAGTACTGTGGAGATCAGGGAAATTATTTTGCTGCTATTGTTAATAATCATCATCATTACCATTGCATTAATAATATAATCTACAGCATTGATATTGCATTCAGATGTTTAAACAGTGTGTGTGTCTTTCAGAAAGACTAAGTTGCAGGCTGACAGGAAATTGCAGGTTTGCAGAGTGTGCCTTATGTAGAAGTGAAATCGAAAGGAGAGTCTAAGTGCAGGTTATTCTGAGGAGTACATGTAAGGATGAGCCTCTGTTCTGGTAAAAGGTCAGAAGTGCAACGGGTGAGATGAGAGAGCATTTAAGGACGAGACACACATACAGTTAGTGGGTTCATTTATAGGTGAGAGGTTAATCATGTTTGCTTGTAACTGTGGGTTTTGGAGAAGCGGCAGTCAAAAGGTTGACAGGAAACATCTGCCATGAAGATAGAGACAATATTCCTTTTTAAACTGTGTTAAAAGTCATTGTGGTTTTGATGTGACCTATGTATGAAGTGTATCTGTGACGTTGAAGGGGCGTCATTAAATTCAAGCCCTGATGGTATAAAATATCTGCCTATGCTTTGATTAGTCGAAGATCAATTGCTGTCTGCGTACGGAGTGATCTTCCCACGCGTGTATTTCATTAAAATCAATTGTTTGACCAAGCTCTTCTGGACCATGGTTGTTTGTACTCTCCTTCCTCAATATTTGAACCTTAACATTTGGGGGCTTCGTCCGGTGGTTGAGGAGGGAGAGAGTTGGAGGTGTAGACGGAGAAATTCGGTGGTCCGTGGTGGTCAGACAGGCAGGCGGGATCCGGCAACCAAACTGAGTTGACAGGCGCCTTTATAAAAGAGGTAGGCACAGGCCTGTTGATTTTATCCGAAGTGTGCTGAATTGGATGATAAAATTAAATGTCTATTCAGTAAAAGTTGCCGGTAAATGTCTGTTTTGATTTTGGTGAAGTTCTCATGAGGTTTGTCAGTTGAAATAAGGATAATGAAGTGTATAAGTAACAGTACTGGGTTGGAGTCCCAAGGAAAAGGAAAAAAAGTGAAAGTGAGTTCGAGGCTCACGTAGGATTTAGGGAACTTGGTCATTTTGTGGGTTAGAGTCCCCATTGTCCATCAGGGTAGATCTACCTCAGTCATACACTTGTTTTGGGTGTTGATTGTTGTTTCAAAGTATTATAAATTATTCGAGAACGGCGGTGGGACCGCTAGGAAGCGCAGTGCTCAGAGGTAACGCTTGCCAATGCCAAGGACGCTTAGGCATTGTCCTCGAAGAGGGATAGTCAGTTGGTCACTGTGGAGCTTGGGGCACTCCAGAAAAACTAGGAGTTAGAGTGTCCTTACCGTTTGGAACGGTAGTCTGCGCTTTTTTGGCCAGCAGAAGTTGGACTTCGGGCGTGTAACTTTAACTTAAAACTTCGGGGTAAGCCTTGGCTGTGAAACGCCAAAAATAGAGCTTCAGGCAAAGTTTGGGTTGGTTGACGCTTTTAAATTAACTTAGGGATCTTAGAGATTAGACCAGAAACAGTTAGAGTCTGATACTGGTGAACTGATCGCAAAAAACCTGGGGTTTGTCCATTTAAACGGTTATAGTAAATTTGTCGAAATTGTGTAGGTGTTAAAAATGTCAGGCCTGACAGTGGTTGTAAATATATGAAGTCTTTGTAATATAAAATAAGAGAGTTTGGTGTGAGAGGAGGCTGTGTGTCGAGTCAGTAATGCACTGACTGTCTGCTGCTATTTTTAGATGGTGTGTGAAAATGGAAATTAGTAAGCTGTGAACTGTTTAAGCCATAGCTGGTTTTATAAATACTGCTGCAAACATTGTTGAATGTGTGTTTAAGACGCCATTTATGTTCATTAGAGGGCTATAAATAAAGTTTTGAGTTGCCGTAGTGGATGTATAGTAATTGACTGAGTTTGGATGTAGATATATAAATATATTGAGTGCATTGTATATACTTCAGACTAACATATTACTTTCAGTAGTAGCCTCTCACCAGCAATAAATGCTGGTGCGTTTTATTTTTTCAATTTCTTGTGTGTGCGGTGAGAATTAATAGAGGTTTCAATTGTTTTTTGACTTGCTCTTTCTGATTATGAAAGGTGATAGGTTTGTAGCTTGAATCTATCTGCTGGAACGTTGAAGACAATATAATTACACTGCAAAGCAAGACACAAGTAGGCAAGCTTCTTCATGTTTCTCGTGCACGGGAGAGAACCGGACAGGCACCGTTCCTTCGCTTGACCCCAGTTGCTCTCGTCCGTTCTCCCGTACCACTGTTCTTTTATTGAGGTTACATGAATATGCATAAGTTCATTAACATATGACGTCTACATACACACAAAGAGTACCTTGCCTGTGTGTGTGTGTGTGTGTGTGTGTGTGTGTGTGTGTGTGTGTGTGTGTGTGTGTGTGTGTGTGTGTGTGTGTGTGTGTGGACTGCTGATCAAAGGGTCAAACATCCTTGGTCAGGAAGAGGGTAGCCTCCCCCTCACCCTAGATGGTTCATCCTAGATAACACGGTGAGGAAGTCCTGCAGTTCATCTAAACAAAGAGCACTTAGACTAGAACAGATGCAACTACGTTAATCCTACCATAAAACAATAAGACACGGTATGACCTCTCATGCTCCCAAAGTGCTGTCTAATACACACAAAGTTTGCAGACTATCAAGGATCAAAACCTCTACCAATCTACAACTAATTACAAAACTCTAAGCATATATAAGTAAATATTTCTAAGCATAAATGACAATCAACAATACAAACTCTAACAAAAGGCATGTCTAAAATACTCTTAGGAAAGCGTGTTTTGAGTATATTCCTCAACTCTTGTCACAGTTTAAGTGTGTGATGTTATAAGAGTTTGAGTTTCTTTTTCTTTCTGTTCAAAAACACATAAGTATATACACTTCGTACACCCGCTTACTCTTTGACTTTATTAAAACAGACGGTGTATTTCAGTTTGAATTTCAGTAATTGTATGTTGATATGGTAATTTAGTTTTATGTTAGGTGAAGGAGATGTCCATTTCTGCGTCTTGCAGGATTGAAATGGAGCACGTTGAAGACGGTGATGTGAATGCTGACAAATGCAAAGAGTTTAGTCTATTTAAAAGGCAATGTGGATGAGAGGATTATGAAATTATTGTGTGAATGATGCTACATTTTAGATCAAAAGTTAGTAGAATTACAGAGGGTTTGTAGATCGTAAATACAAAACAAAAAGAGTTTGATTAGCCTGTAGAAACAGAAAAGAGAGAAACAGGAAATATGGCTCTGAGTTGCTGTGTGAGTAACAGGAAGCGTTTGTGTGACAGGAACTTTGCATGCCCATAAAAGAAGAATCACTGTGACAAGTGAGCACCCAGAGAGAGAGAAACAGACTCTAGGCAGATGAAGCAAATGGAGATTTTAAGAAAAGAAATGAAAAGGATATTAATGGTATGGTTTAGTATGTCAATACAGGTGGACTTTTCTCAACCTGGAATTTTGAGTACAGCGGCAAAACCATAGATTAACAGAATTGGGAGGAAAACAGGCCAGATTTTGGCTTAAAATTTTACAGCTTGACCTCCCACTTGGCCCCGATCCTGAGAAGAAGCTGAAAGGACAGTTAATCTCCTGATGCAAACCACACTGACGACACCAGCAGCAGCATGGAAGAAAAGCACGTGATGCAACATGTACTGTGAATTACAGGCTGGGCAGTTGAACAGTGGGATAATGAACTGTGGAAAAGCACTGGCCACTGATTTCCAGATTTGCCATGCTTGGAGTAATCTTGAAAGAGACGACTGAAAGGATCAACAGAGAAGAAGAAACCACGTGATGAAACATGCACGGTGAACTGGAGGCTGGTAAGAACAGTGTGACATAACTGTTTAAAGGCACTGAATGTGATATTTTGCCAGGCTGGGACTTAATCTAAAAGGAAAATACTGAAAAGAAACAGAGAAGAAACAGATTGTGTTTGCTGGAGATTTCAAGACAACACAGGACACTGTGAAGAACAAAGGGCCAGTGAGAGGTGAAGTCCAGAGGAGTTCTAGTGCGAGAATAGAGGGTATAATTGGGTTGAAATTGAAGCCTGAACTCATTGATGGTTTAGAGATGTCCACCAGATCACAACAAAGAGGTAAACAAAAATAGAAAACACACATACACAAATTGTTACATGTGAAATTACTTTTGGAAAGAATCAGAAGTGAGATAGGTTGAATTAAGAAATCAGGGAAAAGATGCATGAATTAAACCTGATTATAACATACAGAAGCAATGAAGAAAGCAGCTTACACTCACTGAACATTAACAAGAATACATAAAAAACGCAATGAAGACATGCTTACACTTATACACATGACATAAGCTGGTATTTCGGACCAGAGAGGGGGAAACGGGTAGTTTGAGTACTCATGATAATAATGAAAATGTCTCAGTTGTGTTTCTTCAGGGGCGAAACAGACCTGGATCAATTCTCCACATGCAGCGGTCGGAAGAAACCTATAGGTTAACATGACTGGACATGTTAAGGCAAGTTTCTGGTTGAATTGTTCACAGCGCCATGTGTCCCTGAACCTCACAAGCAAACTCCGACCTATGTTTGAGGACCAGGAATGCTGTTATTTAAGGTGGGAACTTAAAATTTGGGTTAGCAAATTTTGGGAAAGAGAAAACTGACTGTTTAAGTCGAGAATTGTGGAGGAGTCTGAAACACTGCAAAAGCAACATATGCAAATTCACATACACAAGCAGAAAATGCATTAACCTTACAAGGACAAGCTCGTGGAGATTAATGCATAGACATTGATTAAACCTGGCTAAGAACACAAACATATGCAATGAAGATCAACTCGCTATTTGTATGAGTGACAGAATGGTGTGAATGTTTAATAAAATACACTTGAGTTTGAAGTTGAGGAATAACCCAAAAGAAGCTATATGACAAGGGAGTGAGTTATGAAAAAAGAAAAGTGATTGAAGTAGTTTTAAAAGAGTGACTTAGGAGTGCCCTGGTACTGAGTGATCAAAACCAGTGATCACTGTAGAAAGAAATAAAATAATTTAATAATGTGGTAATGTTTGAACATATATTTCTCTTGTTACGGCAACTTCTTGAGATATGACTCAGTATGCAAATTAGCTGGAGTGAGTGGTGACGAAGAAGCTTCTTGTGTGTGTGTGTGTGACTGAGGCTTTCAGGAGAGGAAGCATAGCAGACTGTTCAGAAGTGCAGATTTGGATAGGAAATTTATAGTTTAGTGATGATATGTTGTTGTAAGGGGGTTAATATCTTATGCTGAATCTAAGTATGTTAAAGTGCATAAAGGGGGTGATTGTTGTGTGCAAATTGTGTGGTTTTAACAAGACTTTCGGTGTATTGAGGAGGTGAAATTACGTGAGTTGACCTGGGAGTGTCAGGACTCTGGTGGCACAACTTTTGTGTGTTTAAGATTTTTGAGGTTGTTGTGGAGATGGGTTGATTCTGTCAGTTAGGTTCGGGTTGTTTTTGTTTTTAATAGAGGGAGTTTTATTAAACATGGACATGTCTAAGAGGGGGCCCATTATTTTTGTAACAGTGCACTTAGGGAAAACCTGTCAGGTGCTTTGATGAGCTAATAATCAGCTCTCTTTTTTTCTCATTTTTGTTCTAAGCAGGCCTGGAACAGTGAATAACAGTGCTGACAAATTCTCAGGAGAGCAAATATAAGGTGGACTTTCCAGATTATAATTGGCCGAGGAGGAGTCTACCGGTGGGGACCTGATTGGTTGTGAGTCTCTGTCTAAAAGGATTGTAGCGATTCAATCCAGTCCAAAAGCATAAAGAACTGTTTTCCTAAAAACAAAATAAAACAAATGAATGAGCTCATTTTGCTGAGAGTGGAGAATCTGATTACTTGCGCGGGAGGCTCCACTATTAGCAATGCATGGTGTGAATGCATGTGAGTGAATGTGTGTGACTGGTCTAAAGTTGGGATGAATAAATGTGGACAAACAATTTGGCATTGCCAGAAAGAGAAAGGGTATGCTTTGCCTTTACCAGAGAAAATTTCTGTTTTATTGACTGGGGTTAGATTATGGTATTATAGCATATTGTTGGGAGAATGCCAAATGCTAAAGGGGAAACATTTGTTGATATAACTGATGCTACCATTAATTGAAGAAACACATGACTGATAACTGTTTTGTTTTAAGTTTATTTTTATGACATGGATTGCATCATGAGTGGGGAAAACTGAGCATTTTTAGTTTGACACATGAGATGTGTCAAAAAAGGGGAATTTAAGGTTTAATTTGAAATGGGTTTTAAGATCATTTTATGACTTTTGGGTTTTTTTGATTATTTAAAGGGTAAAACTGAAGCAGAAATTGTTATTTTTATGTTAAGGTTAAAGGATTAAAGTGAACTGAATCCTGTTTAGAAGATACAATGCCAGTGTTTTTAAAGCTGTATACAAATCTTAGAGGGAAACTGTGGGACACGTTGAAAAAAAGATATGCTTTGGGGAAAACTAGTGAAGGTTGTAGGAGTAGAAAAGGTTTGATTTGTTTTGGATTTCTAGAAGAAGTGGTTATAATGTAGGCTTACACATACAGATATTACATAGATTTATTTTTAGGATAAAGGGGAGAGCTTATACGTAGAAATGATTTTTTATACATATTGCATTTTGTGCATTTAAAGGAGTTGTGGCTCAATTCGTCTCTTGAGGGTCACGAGCCTTTGGCTAGCGCTATGATTAGCCAATCTACTGTTAGGATGATATGAGTTATTGAAGGATTGCACATGCTTACAGACATATAGAGTCCATAAACACACATGACAGTATTGATTCCAGGCAAAAGGCCTCAAATTAATTTAGCTTTTAACTGAACTTGAGCTGGCCCTGTAACAAGTGACAGAAAAGAGGGACTGAATAGGAGTTTCTTGCTTTAAAGAAGGACCAAAGGAAGGAAAGCATATATTTTGGTTAAGTCTGATAAACTAGAATTAGAAGGTATTGTTACATTAAAAGGAACGAAATGAAATAAAAAGGCTATACCAACAACAGGCTATAACATAGGAAATGTGAGTTTTAAAATGAAGTTAGTGTTAACACACAGGAGTTGTTTCAAGGCAGCGTTTAGCTATGATAAAATGTATGCATGAGTAATTGCTTATATGTTTAAACTTAATTGATTAAAGTGGTTGTTTTCTTTTGGATCTTTTAGTAGAATAGGCGCTTATAATGATTTTCTTGTGAAAGGTGACTTTAGATCAGAGTGGAAGCCTTTGCAGCAGCGACAGTTCTGTGTACAGGATGTTGATGATCAGATAAGGCGAACAACAGGAAACAAGCAGCGCTTTAAGAGTTTTAAAATGATGAGTAACGTTGAAGAATATATATAAATACAAGTCAATAAGTCAAGAACATAATTAGGATCATGCTTTTGATTAAAGAGTTCCAAACATGATAAGTTAGGGAGGCATAGGAAAAGGTGTTTTGTTTCCTTTGCAGAAGATCTCGGCAACCACAGGGGGGTGAGGATCCTGGAGGCCTGAGGCCTGATGGACCACAAGAGAGGGACCCAGAAAAACCTAATCTCACGCATGGAGTGTTCTCGAGTGGGAGCTGGTGTTGATTACTGGACCACTTAGATGACATGAGGTTGCTGTCTGATTTGCTGAGCCAGAGGATGGATGTCAAAGAAATGAAACAAGTAAAGTGTAGTGACCCTCTTTTTTTTTTTAGGGAAAAAAGAGGGTCAAGAGAGGGAGTGTGGAGATCAGGGAAATTATTTTGCTGCTATTGTTAATAATCATCATCATTACCATTGCATTAATAATATAATCTACAGCACACCCAAAACCTCCCCGACAACACCACTAAACAACAAAAACGAAAAACCCTGGTCATTAGCCCAACAACCCCCCCCCGCCCTAATGGCAGCAAACGTAGTTCTGGTGGCCAACCCGGTGAGCGGCAAAACAGGTGAGACCCGCTGTGGGTAGGCAGAAGCCAACAACAGTTCAGAAGGCCTACCTCTAGTCCATCGGTGGGAACGCTGGATCTCTGGCGGACGGCCATTGGTCCGGCAGCAGCGACGAAACGGTTCTGGGGGCCTGCCACTAATCCAGTGGCGGCGGTGCTGCGTCTCTGGAGGCCTACCAAGCGTCCAGAGGTTACGGCGCTGCGACTCCGGCGAGCGGCCACGGGTCCAGCGGCGCTGCTGCTCCGGCGGGCGGCTATACGTCCGGCAGCCGCGGCAAAATGGTCCCGGCGGGCGGCCACGGGTCCGGTGGCGTGGCAGCTGCGGCGGGCGGCCACAGGTCCGGTGGCGTCGGCGTAGCTCCGACGAGCAACCGCGAGGTGTGGCACCTGATCTACGATGTGCGGGTCGCGGTCGTGCTGACCCCTCCGGTTCTCCAAGGTCTTGCGTGGGCAGCACGGGCTCCTTCTGCCCGCGGAGCTCCTCTGGTGGCAGCGCGTGCTCCACAGGCTCGCCGAGCTCCAGCTCCGGCTGCAGCGCGGGTTGCTCCGGCTCGTCCCGCTCCACAGGCTCACCGGGCTCCTCAGCTAGCGGTGCTGGCTCCACAGGCTCGCCGGGCTCCTCAGCTAGTGGCGCTGGCTCCTCTGGCTGCGGCGCGGGCTCCCCCCGCTCGCTGAGCTGCTCCTCCGGCTGCGGCGCGGGCTCCCCCCTCTCGCTGAGCTGCTCACCTGGTGGTGACGATGGCGACACGGCAGCAGCAGGCGGTGGATGTGGTGGTAGAGCAGTGGACGTGGAAGGTGGAACAGATGACGACCGAGTGACTAGCTGGACAGCCAATTGAAGTGAGGGTGATATGGCTAACATGAAGGGTGGAGAGGAAGAAAATGATACAGCTGGCTCAACAAATACCAGGGGTCCAGAGGCAGCTGAGGCCTCCAGTGCGGCCTCTGGGGAAGCTCTGGGGAGAACCTCCGTCTCCATGTGGCCAGAACGTCATCTGGGTCTGCATGCTCTGAGCTCACTAGCTCCAGGCTCACAGTCTCAAAGTGATCATTTTCAGAATTTTTGGAGGTTAAGCAGACAGTTTTTCCATTATTAATTGCCGTAGCGGCTATAGTCTCTATTTCCATGTTCACAGGGAGGGAATTCACAACACCGGCAGAGTCCATTTTACTCACTGTGGCGTCCAGAGTCTTCAACAAGCACAGGAGTGAGTGTAGACGAGGCTGAACGCTGCTTGCGAGGACGCCTTCTCCTCCGTGAAGGCGGGGCCGGGTGTAAGGAAACCGTCCTCTGCTGTTTGTCTGTGTTTTGATTTTCAATGACAGGGTTTATTGAAACAATTGAGTCTGGTTTACTCACTGCGGTAATGAGTGCTGTCGGACCGTCACCAGCTGACCGGGCTGAAACCGCAGGAGTGGGTTGAGGTGTAATGGGGTGATGATGGCGAAGGCGATATCCCTTCTGTAATTGAGGGTCAAACAATTGTGCCGCCAGCATCGACGGGAAAGCCCTCCGCCGACGCGTGAAAAACCAAGCGGCTAGAGTCTCTAGGAGAGCAGCCAAACTGTCCTTGCTCGGGCCACCCAAGCCAAATAATTCAAAACCTGAGCTCTCCCTTACACTAGTGACCAATTGCTTAAGTTTGTTAATGTCCAAAATGTTCATGGTGAAGGTAGTGGATGAGAGATAATCATCAAAGAACACTACCTGTATATGTCTCTTGTGTGGGTCTACAGCCTGGATTACGCTCCGGGAGTAATCCCATAGCTGCGTGAACGAACTCTCCTCCGTGGCAACTCCTGAGTTTGCTGGGTCCATGGTGGTTGGCGGGATCATTCTGTCACGGTCTGGCTGGCAGACCGTGGGGATATGGGGGAAGGAGGACCCAAAACGATGCAAACAGTGCACTTTATTTACAGTGAAGGTAACAGATGCACAATAAATCCCCTTTTTGCTCCCTAGACTCCCATGTGTGTGTTCCCCTCCGACGTCCGTGCTCGTGCTCCCAGCAGTTGTGTTTCTGCACACCCTGTGTGTGCTGCCCTTCTGGTCCCTCGTTCCACCTGCAGGACAATACAGAAGCAGCCGTTAAACACTGAACCCGCGCGCACACACACACACATGATCCGCACTTCCTAATACTACACACTGACTTAGAGTCTTAGCTTAATGATCCCGCACCGGTGGGAGCTCCAACACTCTCCTAAGTAGCTCCCCCGACGAGCCCTGATCACCAACAGGTGTGTGGCAGGAACTTCAGGTGTGGCCAGTCCTCCTGCAGGGCCACACCCATCAGGCCTGCATGTGGCTGTTCTCCATCCTCCAGCCACACATGCACACACCCTGCCTCTACATATGAGTGGAAACCCGAACACAGCATAGTGCAGAAAAACACATCCCCCAAATAACAACAACACTAATAATAATAATAATAATAATAATAATAATAATAATAATCCATCCTGCTCACGGACCCCCGAGTCCTCCAGAGCCGGGTCCGTGACAGATATTGCATTCAGATGTTTAAATGTGTGTGTCTTTCAGAAAGACTAAGTTGCAGGCTGACAGGAAATTGCAGTTTTGCAGAGTGTGCCTTTTACAGAAGTGAAACCGAAAGCAGAGTCTAAGTGCAGGTTATTCAAATTGTCTTTTATACTTTTATATTCTTTGATTAAGCTTTTAGTAGAGGTTCCTGATTAAAACATTTATTCAACATAGTTCATATAGTTTCAGTTAGGTTATTACACATAAGGATGAGCCTCTGTTCTGGTAAAAGGTCAGAAGTGCAACGGGTGAGATGAGAGAGCATGTAAGGTCGACACACACACACACTCAGTTAGAGAGAATCATTTATAGGTGAAAGTTTAATCATGTTTTGCTTGGGGTTGCAAAAGAGCAGTTTGTTGCAGAACTGCTGCTGATGTATCAAGACGATAAGCGAGCGTCCGGCAGTGACAGGAAGCACCTGCCGTGAAGACGAAGACAATGTTCTTTTTAAACTGTGTTAAAAGTCATTGTGGTTTTGGAACCTATGTATGAAGTGTATCTGATGACGCATGAGGGGGCGTCATTAAATTCAAGCCCTGATGGTATAAAATATCTGCTTATGCTTTGATTAGTCGGAGATCAGCGCTGTCTGCGAACGGAGCTGTTCCCCCCACGCGTGTATTTCATTAAAATCAATTGTTTGACCAAGTTCTTCTGGACCATGGTTGTTTGTACTCTCCTTCCTCAATATTTGAACCTTAACAATAGATAAAGGAGACTTCTAGACATTAATTTACACAAAATATGGCAATGTGTTAAAGTTTGATTTATTTATGTTGAAAACCCTGAAAATCCTGAGATATTTCCAGGTTTGGGGTTTTGTTGTCTAACTCCATTGAGTTAGAGTTGTTTTAAAGGAGGATCTGTTAGGGACTTCAATAATCAGTTCCTTGACTGTATGCTTTCTGTTGTGAAGAAACAAAAATAACACATTAGTGATTCCCCAGCAACAGCCAATTTTACTGTTAAAGCTCTAAAAGTGCATCCTGCTGCAAACCTTCTAGAGGATCAGGAGAATGACCAGAACGTGAGGGGAGAGTTGTGATTGAGTGTTCACAGGAAGATACAAGGTGTGTAGCCGCATCCCCACTTCATCCATGCACATCAGGCTTAATGATTCTCAGTTCAGAGCTCATGGTTAAATTGCCCATCAGTGTAATTGTGTTTATTCCTAGGCTACAGAATGTTATATTCACAGAGTACCCTTGAGTTCATAGTTCACAGAAGTCTAGCATTAAACTGTTCTAGAGTTCACGTCTAGCCTCCCGCAACCTGTTCAGTACACCAGACTACATTGTAAACATTTAACTATAGTATATACCTACCCTTCTCTCACCCCAACCGGTCGCAGCAGATGGCCGCCTGTCATGGTCCCCGCACCTCACCAGCTGACATCAGTCAGACGCCATGTTTTGTTTTGTTTATGTTTATTTTCCTCTCTCGCCTCTGCTCTCTCTTTCTCTCTTGTTCTCTCCCACTCTCTCTTTCTCCTGCCGGGGCGGAGCTCAGTATGGGCTCCCGCCCCTGGCCCACTCACCTGGGGATGATCAGCACACCTGCCGCTGATTACAAGAATTAGAGTCCTATTTAAGATGGCAGACCTGCTCTACTCGTCGCTCGATCATTGAACCATCAGCGTCAGTCGTCCTGTAATCTGCAAAGTTCTGTTCGTGAGTACGCCTAAACCTGGAGATTAACGGTTATCTGTTTGTGTGTAGATTCCCCCCGGACCCGTTCCCTGTGCACTGTGACTGAGCGTGAGCGAGAGTGGTGGTGGAAAGAAGAGGAGCTGTTTGTGTTTGCGAGAGCTGTGTGGAAGTCTTCCCTCCCTGGACTCCTGCCCCTCTCACTCCCGGACCCTGGAACCCCGGCCCCTCTTCCCCAAACACCATTGTGTGTATATATATTTAATTGTGGAGAACACTGTAAATAAATTCACTCTTGTTTGAAGGAACTTGTAGTCTGCGCCTGAGTCCGCTTCACTAGTCGTGACACCGCCCCTCCCTGAGCCTGGTTCTGCCGGAGGTTTCTTCCTGTTAAAAGGGAGTTTTTCCTTCCCACTGTCGTCAAAGTGCTTGCTCATAGGGGGTCATATGATTGTTGGGTTTTTCTCTGTATCTACTGGACAATATAAAGCGCCTTGAGGCGACTTTTGTTGTGATTTGGCGCTATATAAATAAAATTGAATTGAATTGAATAACAGTGGCGATCCTAGCCTGGTCCCACACACACACATACATACACAAAACATATTAAGGATTGCCCATTAACATAAAACTGTTGTTGGAACCATACTGAGTTTCACCAGAGAAACACACACACACACACACACACACACACACACACACACACATATATATGAAGAGAGACAGAGTACGCATAGTATGCGAACAGCTACCAAACAGCCATCATAATTTGTCATACAATGAGAACAGGACAAATCAACAATTGACACTGACTAATTAATATTAAAATCTGTAACACAATGTTTGGAGTTTAGTCTGTTACTGTTACTATTTTTACCATTTCTTCTTGGAGCAACTGTAACCCACATAATTTTCTTAGGGATTAATAAAGTATTCTGATTCTGATTGTTTCAGGATACATGACCTGCCATTATCCAATGACACATCTGCTTACCTGTATCTTTTGCTCGTTTCGTTTCTCCTCTTCTTTTGTCTTTTTTCTGAAGACCTGATGGCTTTGACCTTTTCTTGTCCATCTTGGTTTTAATTTTGCACTCCAGTATGAACATCCAGTCCCCAACCCGAGAATCACCACAACATGACCTAATAGACCTACACCTTAGTTCACAGATTCACTTTGTCTAGGGTTTATTTCTGGGATTTCGCACAACCCAGGATTCAAATCATGAATACATAATGGGCTTGGATTTATAACATTATGAATGAAATGTGCTCTATTTGGAAGCAGCCGGCCCCCTCCCCTTTCGACAGGTAGTGTGTGAGACTTTAAATCATCAAACTGTAAATTATAAATTTTAAATTGTTATTGATCCCTTTACCCCTAGTCTTAAAGTGTATATTTATTTTCTTACTCTTTTTGTATAGCCTACATTGTTTGTTACTTGCACTGCTGTAACTGGAGCCTCGTCGTCTCGTCTATATACTGTACTGTATGTAACGGAGATGCCAATAAAGTTTACTTTGACTTCAGCACAGAAACAAGCAGGCGCACCGAGGGCTCTCGCGCTCACTTTTCGCGGATAGAATTTCGAAAAAACATTGGTGCAAATTATAAGTCTGTATCATAATGTCTGGTGTTTTCGTGTTTGTTGGTTTGTTTTATTTTGTGAGTTGGTTATTTGATGCCGCTCCAGCCAGCCAGAGAATCTCCCGCCGCCCCGCCCTCTCCTCCCTGTGCCGCAAGCAGCAGGCGCACCTCGCAAACAGAAGGCGCCGTTACTCTCAGCAAACGGGCGATAGAAAACCAATCGCTGCCTCTGCCATTCCCTATATGCGCTGGCATGATGTCGGAGCATCATAAGTACGAGCAATTTTTTTTTTTATTATTTTTTGCCGATGCCCGTGATGCCGCCCCCCACCACCACGATGCCGCCCCAGGCAACCGCCCGTTTC
The DNA here is from genome assembly GCF_900408965.1 of Simochromis diagramma. Taxonomy (NCBI): domain Eukaryota; kingdom Metazoa; phylum Chordata; class Actinopteri; order Cichliformes; family Cichlidae; genus Simochromis; species Simochromis diagramma. Next base: position 163,204 of record NW_024387029.1, read on the forward strand.
GCCGGTATCAAAAACCGCTACTGCCTTATAATGTGAGTGAAAGTAAAACAACACATTTGTAAACTTGGGTTACTAGGAATGACCAAAATAACTGATTTTCAATTAAAAAAAAATTGAAATTATTATTTTAAAAGAGATATATATTAAAGAATTGTGGATCAAAAATGGTACAACAAAATATGAGAAGAATTGTCTTTTCAGACATGTGCTGTGAGTTGCGGAGAAGAGAAATTTGTGGAGAATTCCATGTCAACTATAATAGGTGGATTTTGTAAATAACCTTGTTGAATTAGACTAGTAATATCCTTTTATTTTTTTGGAATTTCTCTGCAATCAGGCTGTCCCAATACAATGTGTGCGTTTGTTTCTATTTGAGTTTATGTTTGCGATCAGCACTGAAGGAGAAATGGCGCTGCCTAAAGCCCATTGTAGAAGCGCAAGCAAATGTATGCAGCGGATAAGAGCTTCACCGAGGCTCGTGATTTTTATGTCATTTCTTAACCAGATGAGTTGGAAAGTTGGGAATTTTGGCCTAGATGACTTGCCATCCCTCTGTTTCACGCATGCGTCAGACGCTGCAACCCCTCCCCTTACGGAACGGTACAGAAAACACTGACAGTGTAGGGAGTGAAATATTCCTACCCATTATAAAAAATATAATAATGGAAATATTATTTTTGTTGCTTTCCCTCTTTCATTTCTCATCACCAGGTAAGACTGCATCCACATTCTTCATTTCTTTGAATGCTTTAATTCCTGTAGTGTCTTATTTCGTACTGCGTAATAGTTTTAAGTTTCACTTTCACAATTTGATAAATAACTAAATTTAACTAGTTTTAACTGAATTATAGGTGAAACTGGGGGCAGATTGAACATTCGTTGCATTTTTATTCTTAACTCACAGAGTAGAAATAGTCAACTTTTAATAAAAGGACATTTAAAAGCAAACGTGACTGAAACCCTGTAGTCATCTCCCTGGTCGCCGCCCCAAAACTTCAAAGAACAAAAAGATCAAGCATGAAAAGTACAGACAAGTGTTTTTAGAACATCATTAACAGACAGCAGTAGACACGTTTTATTGTTTTTTAAGACTCTGTTTCACTTCAGCTCTTCGTATGTTACAACTTCGCTCCTCTTTCGCGGTTTACGGACCAACACTATGCACTTCCGCCATCCGACAGTTCGCTGCAGGTAGACGAGCAGTCCTTGGATGCAGTTCAATTCAAATACTTTATTGTCCCACAAGGGGAAATTTGTTAACCGGCAAGGCAACAACAGGAGTCAACAAAACAATCATAAAAAGCCACAAGACAGTTATTTGCCATTGAGGAGACGGGTTGCAGTAGGGATAAAGGAAACCTGCAGTCTTTTGGTCTTCCTCACAGGTACTCTAAAACGATGACCAGAGGGAAACAAGTCAAACTCACTGTGAGGTGGATGGTTAAAACAATTAACAATAGAATGAGCCATCCTCTGCACATGTTTGTTACAAATGGCCAAAAGGCCATCTTGCCAATGCCCTGAAGTTTTGCTGGCAGTTATTACCAAAAGTCCCAACCGTTTCTTGTTCTTCAGAGTCATGTTCCCGAACCAGGCAGCAAAACAGAAGGACGTAACAGATTCAATAAGACTTCTGGAGTTGAGCATACATATCTTTGTTCGAATATAAGTTCAGGCACCAACTGTCAGATACATGCAATACATCTAAACTAGGTTATATTATTCTACAAAGCCAGTTTACAATAAACAGTTAAAGAATGTGTACTCACGTTAATTAAGCACTTACTGAGCCCCTAAAGGGAGCTGCAGGAAAAAGCAGATTTCCTACAAAGTGCTATCCCTGTCGGTTTGTAAACTATCTTCTTATTCCAAAAACAGAGTACCAAAGGACTTGAACCTTTTGTAATGCTTCTCCTTGGATCCGAGATATTTTAACAGTCTATCTATTTTTCTTTTTAAATCAAATGCACATCTTCACCTTTATATTTCTTACTAATATTAGAATGTTAAATATGACTGCTTGTCCCACAGATAGCTCAGTTAGCTACATTAAACATTATGTAATGATGGTTATTCAATGAAGTCTGTAAAAAAGATTTACAGATAGCGGAACTCCTATCTGAACTGTCTGGAAGGCTGTGGTTTCTACTGCACCAAAAATGTTGATCATGAACAAATCAAGAAACTGACTCTATGAATGGAAGGCTTATGACTGTTATTGTTATTTTTTTCTGAAACATCAGAAATGTTTATTTATAAAATTGGGAGTTGCTTATTTATTATTCTTATTTTAACAGGTGACAATAAACAAGTGAGATGGGAAAATCTTTACTTTTTATTTAGTTGCACAATGATTGTGCATACATAGACATTCTCTTACAACCCAAACCTCATTTTTACTTTCCTAATTATTCTGAAATATTATTTTACTTTAAATAACATTTTGGATTGGCCAAGAGCACTGTAATTGTTCAATAATAAAATGAATCTTCAAAAATACAACTATAACTGAATCATAGCCTAATGAATGTGATATTTTTAAATAAAGTTATAATTCTTTATTTACTTAATTTACTAATATGATAAATATTGTTTGTCCCACAGTGAAACACTCACTGAAGTATTTCTTCACTGGATCTTCTGGATTACCAAACGTCTCAGAGGTTATAGGTGTTGGAGCAGTTGATGGCTGTCAAGTGGGCTACTGTGACAGCAGTAACAATATAGTAGAGCCAAGACAGGACTGGGTGAAGAAAATATTTGACAACAACCCTCAGCAGTGGAAGTGGTACACTGATCATTGTTTTGAAATTCAGCCAAGCTTCTTCAGAGCCCGGATTTTTAGTCTGTCTCAGCAGTTCAACCAAAGTGGAGGTGCAGTATTTTTGTTAGACATTATGTCAGATCATTATAAATCATGGGACATGTTTAAACAAAACTTAGTGATACAGAATTGTTTTGTTGATCAAGAATTAAATAAATTAATTCAACTTTTAGTTATGGGGTGGCTGTAGCTCAGGTGGCAGAGCAGGTCAGCCACTAATCAGAAGGTCGGTGGTTCGATCCCAGGCTGCCTCCTGACTGCATGCCAAATATCCTTGGGCAAGATGCTAACCCCATGTTTGCCTACTGGTGGTGGTCAGAGGGCTGGCAGCCTCGCCTCTGTCAGTGCGCCCCAGGGCAGCTGTGGCTACAATGTAGCTTGCCATCGCCAGTGTGTGAATGTGTACATGAATGGGTGAATGACTGAATGTAGTGTGAAGCGCTTTGGGGTCCTTAGGGACTAGAAAAGCGCTATACAAATGCAGGCCATTTACCATTTAAATTAAAGGGGTGTTAATTCTGAAGTTTTAGATGATGTTTCTTCAGCAGATGTCATGCCAGCTGAGGTAGCTGTGCCTGTTACATCAGAATAAGCACCGAAATACTGCAGTGATCCCCCTGAAAAGTTAATACATTACATTATTATTTTTAGTTACAGAGTGGAAGAAACGACATAGTTATATTACATGTATCGGGTCTATACATTAGTGACACAACAAAGCAATTTTTTCAAAATCGCCAATTTTCTTTTTTTGCGTTCTTGAGCACCACTCTTAAATATTCTTTTAGGAGCTATTTATGCAATGTTAGGATAATTATAATTCTGTACGGAGATGTGACGCTATGATGAGGCTGTTCCGATCCTGCCCAACTATCCTTGCGGCTAAGATCTAGCCAGAAGTTTTCTTCTCAACTTGTAGAAGTACTGTAAAGTTTTCAGATTCTCAGTATTTACAGTCTCCTTATGGGCTGGACTCTGACAAAAAATCAGTCCGGGCATTTTGAATAGTGACCGGCCCACCATGGTATCATAGGAAAAGCCATAAAGCCTTTCTAATAAACTTAAACCTACACCATCCTCCCTATTCTGGTATTCTAAACAGTACTTAGTAAAAATATAAAACAACCTAATTTATAATTATATATACCTAACAGGGTTGCCAACTCCCAGCAAAAAAAGAAAAGAAAAAAAATAGGGAACCACTCCCCCACCCTCTGCCTCAAGATTCTTAATTGACAAAACCTATTTTAATTTAATGCACGTACAAAACAAATGCACAGAAATCTGTTATTTTTCTCCAGTAATTAAATAGATTCAACATCTTTCTTCAACAGAATTGCATACTGCACAGATGGTACCTTCCCAAAGGAAAGAATGCTATAACTTACTAGGGTATATACTAGACTTAATTTTTACTGAATACGATAAATATGAAGATGAAAACTTTGGTTTAATTATTTATTAAAAGCTAGACATTTTAAATAAGAATAAGAAAGAAAAGTACAAATAAAACACTGAAAAAAGCCAAACAATAACATTTTAGGTTATCGAAGTGACTTATATATTACGTTTAACCTGAGTAGCGAAAGACTGTGGTGATCTGAAAATAATGTGCCAGGAGTTGTGCCATTCTCGGCGGCTTCAGTGACCCTCAAGCCCCCGGCTAGCTATCGAGCTGGTGGATAAAAGACGTCTCCGAAGACGTTAGAGCACTTTTGCAAATATGTGATATCTTGATAAACCGAGCAGATATTTGAAGTTTACACAGCTACTTTCTTGCCTGAAAATATGTTAAAAGTTTATTTTGTGACCCAGAAAGAGTAATAATAAAAACTTAGTAGTGGCCTCCATTGTTGAAAACTGGAATTGGCTGAGCCGCGCTATGAATTCTGGTATATGGTGGGCCACGAAGGACACACCCGACCCATCCTTCAAATTTGGGGAAAAGGAGGACGCATTTGTCAGCTGCATTCAGAGGAGTCTACGAATTTGGACAGCCTTTGTCGCTGTCCAAATTCGTAGGCCGACGTAATCGGCCTACAAATGCGGCCTCAGGAGGATGCAGCCCATGAATTTGGACACCCTGTCATGGTCTGTGTGGCAGACCGTGGGGATGTGAGGAATGAGGACTTTATGATGAAGGCAGTGCGTTTATTTACAGTGGTGTAATGATCCAAAAAAAAACAACAGTACAACCAACCCAGGGTGGGCGGCGGGCGGTTCATGATGGAGGGCCAGGCCCAATTCCTAAATAAACAAAAACAAAACCCTCTCTAGGGCCACAGTCCACAGCAGTGGTGGGAAAACTGTCCCCACAAAACAGTTCAGGCGGACGAAAACCATAACAATAGAGTTCAGGTAGCCTACCTCGGGTCCAGTGGCAGCAACGATGTTGCGGCTTAGGTGGCCTACCACGGGCCCAATGCCGGCAACGTCGTTGCGGCTCTGGCGGCCTCCCACGGGTCCAGTGGCGGCGGTGCTGCACCTCCGGCGAGCTGCCACACGTCCAGTGGTGGCAGCGCTGCAGCTCCGGTGAGCCACAGTATAGAATGGCCCATGATCCCCGAAGTGCTGGCCAAGCTGGACGTGGCCGCGCTGGACGTGGATGATGTGGAGGGCACGCTGCGTTCCTCCGGCACGCTGACCTCCTGGTCCGGCTGAGCGGGCCCCTCTGGGACGCTGACCTCCTCCGGCACGCTGACCTCCTGCTCCGGCTGAGCGGGCCCCTCCAGCACATTGACCCCCAGCTCTGGCTGAGCAGGCCCCTCCGGCACGCTGACCTCCTGCTCCGGCTGAGTGGGCCCCTCCAGGGCTCTAGAGTCCGACCAATTTGGTCGCAAATGCGACCAAATTTTTCAGTGGTGCGACTAAAAAAAAATATTTGGTTGCAGCTGTGCGACCAACTGTTCGGGTAGCAAAAAAGAAAAAAAAAAATCTGCAACCTTCCCTGTGGTCAACAACAGACACACGTTATGCCCCTATCGTGGACTAAACCAATCAGAGATAGTAAGGGGCGGGACCTCTCTGATTGGCCGTGGTCCAGTTGAAAGTGCAGGTGGAAGTGGGAGGTGAGTAGCTTGAATAAAGCGATATCAATTCATTAAATCCTGAATCGACTTTTAAATATAACTGTGTTTTGCCAGAAATGCCAGATTCTCAGATTAAAGCTCACAAAACCATTTCAACAACAACCAAACAGCAAATGAGAGCAGGTACACGGATTCCACACAAAGACGTAAACAGAGAGGACCGACGCATCACAATCAACTTTGTCTTTCTCGCCTTTCTCACCCGACGGCCCGTAGACGGACACGCTGTCGGAGCTTAGCGGTTCTGATGCGTCCGGTCCGCGCTGTGATTACGTCTTTTTGCGCTGATTCTGAGCTGCAGGTTTTGTCTCTCCAACCAAAATTCACCGAGCCAGCAGCAAAAGAAGCAGCAAACTGCGCTTCACATTTGATCAATGTCGTCATGAATTTTGCTGTTTTGCTTCCACAACTATTAAAATCACACTTCATGCACAGCTAGCTCTCTCTCTCTCTCTCTCTGTACTTCAAGAACAGTTTCCCGTCTCCAATCTCTGTTTTCTGTATTATTCATTCGCTTATTACCCACCAGTCTACCGTTGTTTACAGCGCTGTCGGCTGCTGTCTTTTTCTTTTCTTTTTCTTTTTTTCACTTAAATGACCTCGGACAAGAAAGCCTATTTTTTTCTGTTGTTCAATACTGAAGAAATTTAAACTTTATAGGCAGAACATTGTAGAATATTTTTAAGGTTATCTGCTATAAAAAGCCAGACCAGGAAAATCTCCTTCATGTTTTTCTGTGTTTTATTCTCAGTTACTTTCACACAAAGGCATCTGCTGTGATGTTCACAATTCTGATGAAGTCAGTACTGATAAATGATCAGAATTATAATATTTCTGACTGTCTGAGGCTAAGTTGAATCGAATCGGGACTTTGAAAACCAGAATTGAATGGATTATAGAAATCAGTGATGATACCCAGCCCTAGTGAGCAGCCTAGGCACGACAGAAGTGGATGTAGCTGTAATAGGACAAGAACTATTGCTAACTTTTCTGTTAAGTTAAGGCCTGATCCTTCTGAAATTCATAGCCAGTGCTCTGACACGGTGTCATCAATCTTTGAATGCTGAAAAAGCACAGTGTATCCAGAAAAACACATTATATTATATAAATTATTATAAAATTTGTGTGCGCCTAACTTTTGTGCCGGTACGCCTAACTTTAAAAAGTTAGGCATACCGGTATGCCCATGGCAAAAAGTTAGTCTAGAGCCCTGCCCTCTGGTACGCTGACCCCCTGCTCCGGCTGAGCGGGTCCCTCCGGTACGCTTAACCCCAGCTCCGGCTGAACAGGTCCAGGTGGTGCCACAGCTGCAGATAGATGAGAAGATGGCAGAAGCAGCCCCTCAGACCCTCCAGCGGTGACTGATGTGGGACGAGCAGGTGTATCGACCTCTGGCTTGGGGTGTAGATGAGTGGCTGACTGCACTGAAGACTGAGTTACATGCTGGGCAGCTGGCCATGCTACGGCTACAGGCTGGGCAGCTGGCCATGTTAGCGATAGATCAGGTGACGGTACTAGAGACAGAGCTACTGACTGTAGTGATATTTGTTGAGGTAGTTGAGCAGCTGCATGAGCGGCTAACTGAGCTGTGGGTGCTTGAGCAGCTAACTGAGCTGCAAACTGTGCTGAAGTGAATGGTGGCACAGCAACAGCAACCGAGTGAGCCGAGAGAGAAGCAGAAAGTGGGGTGGCAGCAGCAGGCAGTGAGGCTGAGGGTGGTGTGGAGGCCTCAGGCAGAGGCGGTACTAATTGCAGCTGCACAGGGCACATGGCCGGCCCGGGATGCTGCAGCTGGGGTTGTGCAGTGCAGGCAGTCAGTTTGGGTAAAGGCAGCGAGATACAATCTTTAGCAGCACTCTCTATCTCCTCAATCTTTTCTACCTTCTTCTTTCTTTCCTCCCCTTCCATTTTCACAGTCACAGGGAAAGAATTTAACTCATTAATTGAGTTCGTTTTACTCCCAGCAGCATCCAGAGCTACTGGAGTGGGCAGTGGAGTGGAGGCTGCTGTATGTGGGGTCAATGATTGAACTGCAGACTGCTTAGCTATAGACTGGACAGTTGACTGAGTTACTACTACAAGTTGGGCAGATAGAGGAACTAATGATGGCACAGCAACTGCAACAATCTCCAGGAATCCAGAGCTAGCTGAGGCCTCCAGTTCAGTCCCAGGGGAAGCCCCGGGGTGAGGAAATGTCTCGTGGCTGTCAGGCTTACCTAAACAAAGCCCAGACACAGGGCTCTCCAACCCATCAGCAGCCACGAACACAGTTTCTGGACTCTCAAGTTCTTTCACATTAACAACCTCAGGAGTGTTTTCCTTCAGTCTCTTCTCCTCAGTCAGTACTTGCTTTTCCTGCCTTCTCTCATCCATCTTAACCCTCTCCACTTCTGCAAGCCTCTTCTTCTCTGCTTCTACTCTTATCCCTTCCTCCTCCACTCTTTTCTGCCTTTCCTCCTCCTTCATTTTAATAGTCACAGGAACGGAATTTGCAACATTAGCAGAGCCCAGTGTTTCCCGCAGCTGCTTTTCCACTGCACTTCTTCCCCGTGCGCTGCCAGCCACAGGTCGCAGAGTCCATTAATTTTATCCGTCACCTCCCTCCTGAACCTATCCGATGAGTCCGCTGGGTCCATGTTTGGCTGGATCGTTCTGTCACGGTCTGTGTGGCAGACCATTGGGGATGTGAGGAATGAGGACCCAAAATCCAGGACTTTATGATGAAGGCACTGCGTTTATTTACAGTGGTGTAATGATCCAAGCAACAATAAATCCCCAGTGCGATCCCGACTCCCGTTCCGTATCTTCTTCTCAGTGCCCGTGCTCTGTGTGTCCGCTCCCGTGAAACTTGTGCTCGCTGCTCTCCCGTTCCCGCACTCGGGTAGTTACCAAACGATCCAGGGTCGAGGAGCTGTCAGCCACACTGCTTTGTAGCTCCTCCAACGAGGCTTGATCGGCGCCAGGTGTGTGTGGAGATCCTTGGGTCAGACCGGTGAACTGGCAGGGCCACACCCACCAGGCCTGAAGGTGCCTGTCACGACCGCGCCCACAAACACACACACACAAACATGGAGCGCAGGAACAGCAGGAGAGCAGAACACACCCATATAATATAATAATAATAATAATAATAATCATAGTCCACACTGATCACGGACCGAGTCCGTGACATACCCCCTGTATTAGGAACTTTCTAGCTGCAGTAGTATGGGACAAATCGCGTTCTTTTTCACCTCAAATCTAAGGTTCGACCTCCTCGGCTGTAATTGGTCCAGCCCAGAGTCGATCATGACCAACTTGCCAATCCACCACCATTCATTTATACCGTTAAAAAAATAAAAGAAATAAAACCCCATCAGCCCATAAAAACCCAAAAATCTCGAGCAGCCCACCAGGCAAATGCCCGGTATGCCCGATGGCCAGTCCAGCCCTGTCTCCTTATGTGAACTACACAGAGATTTATCTCGTGTTGAAAAGCTTATTCAGTGTTGTGTGAACTAATTGGACAAGGGCTTAAATGTAATGGATCTTCATTTATATATAAAACAACTACAACTTTAGTGGTGACTTTTTCCTAGAGCACAGCTACAGATAAAGATATATGTGTGGTCCTATAGGTTACAGGACCAGACATAGACCACGTAATTTACAACAGAACAGTTTGTTTTCCAGTCAAAACACATTGACTGTTGAGATACTTCTCATTGATCTAAATTGCCACATTGTTTTCAGAAATGCATCTATAAAACCTGCATGTACACTGTATTATTTTGGTTGTATGTCTATATTCAAAATCAATTGGACAAACTAACATAATTTTGAATATGAGGACTGTTTTTAAATACTTGGATGAAAATCATTTGACTGCTTGAAATCTAGAAGCCATGAGCATCACCATTTACTCTATGCATTCAGTTTTGGATTTAATAGATAGGGTGACTGACTTGTCCATTGTAAAATGGAGACCCAACACACATTGTGTAGCAGGCTAAGAATTTGTTTATTTCCAGAGTTAGTTTCCAGCAACTCTTTCCTCTGAGCTGAGTCTGCACACTTCCTAGCACGAGCTCCCTGTCTGGGGTCCTGTCATTCAGGTTGCAGAGCCCTAGTGAAATAGGGGAAGCATGATTAAATGATGATCACTGTCTTAAATCAAGTGTTGTGAAAAAAATCAGCAGTTCTGAACAAGTCCAGGAACTCATCGACCATGTGTAGCTGTTGTGATCCTGAGAGTCTCACAAATACAAGTGATGGAAATGAACTCCGAAGGGTTGACGGACCTAAGAGAGGAGTTTGGCCATCCGGGAAGGGCACAGAGTAGAGCCGCTGCTCCTCCACATCAAAACGAGCCAGTTAAGGTGGTTCGGGCATCTGACAAGGATGCCTCCTGGTTGAGGTGTTATGGACATGTCTCCCATGGATTAGGAAGATGGATGGATGGAAGAATGTCTTAAAGATATAAAGACCTCTAATTTTTTCTGCTTATAAATTCAGTCAAAACTGACGTTATTGTACTTGGCCCCCAAAACCTTAGAAATATAGTATCTAACCAGATACTTACTCTGGATATCATTACATTTGCCTCCAGTAACACTGTGAGGAATTTTCAAGTCATTTTTGACCATAATATGTCTTTCAACTTATATCCATCCATCCATTCGCTTCCACTTATCCTTTTCAGGGTCGCGCGCTTTATATTGTAAGATAGACTCTACAATAATACATTGTAGAGCAGTTGTATCATTAGTGGACCAACATCACACACTTGACAAGGAGCTATCTTATCAGCAATCTGCTCAAGATCCCATTGTTGTCTCTGGTGTGGGTATGTGGTCTCTGTTCGCAGGAATGAACTTTCTTGTGTAGGTTGTAGGAACAGTTATTTTCTTCTCTGAGTTGAGTCCTCTAACTTGCAACCCAGAGATCCTTTGTCAAACTTTGTTTGTAGAGGCCATAGTAGATAACCTGAGCCTGACCTGCCCCCCCCCCCCCCCCCCTTGCATTTAGAGAATCTGCTGTCTCTTCAAGAATGAAGGTTGTGTCACTTTGTGTATCAAGGAGAGCAAACACAAGTGTTTCTCTGTCAGGCTCGTTCTTCATTGAAACCCACACAGGAATGATTGTGAATGTCTGAATGTTGGTGCTATCATGCTGTTGGATGTTGCTTCACTTATTACTCTAGCTCCCCTTTCTTCTAGATGCTCATTGCTTCCTTCTCTGCATCTAGCTTCCTGCTTTATTCATTCAGTCTTTCGTGTCTTCTGCTCCTCTCTTCGATCATCATGTAAGCAAGTCAGATGGCTTTTCTGACATGTACCACAAGTGCTTCTGTACTTACAGTCTATCAAGTGATGTCCAGGCTTTAAGCAGCCAAAGTACAGCTTATTATCTTGAACAAAACTGTGTAGTTCCAATATTGGTCTTTCCAGAAATCTTCTACATTTGTACAGCCTGGTCTTTCACAAAACAGACAACTGCTGGCAGCAATCTTCTCATCAGTGTTTGTTTTTAGAACTTTAGCTACAGGAATCTGGTTTCTTTGTGGCTTGGCCTTTTCTCCATCGCACTGTTTCAAGGCATGGAGTGAAATCACAGGATTGCATGCAATCCTGGCTTCCCTTATGAGAAACTGCACAAACTGGCTAAAGTTTGGAAATTTGCCAGTCTCCTCTTCTATCATCAACACCTTCCTATTCCACCTCAATTTCAACCAATCAGGGAGCTTGGAGAGTACTTTTTGATTCTCTTTGCAGTCATTAACAACCTCTAGACCAGGGGTCCCTAACTCCAGGCCTCGAGGGCCGGTGTCCTGTGGTTTTAGAGGTGTCCGTGATCCAACACAGCTGATTCAAATGGCTAAATTACCTCCTCAACATGTCTTGCAGTTCTGCTCTGCTTGCTGACACTGTTGTTCATGTATGATTTTCAATGTTGCTTGAGCTGCAGCGATTTTAGCAGCAGTTTCTTGTCCGCTCACAGATGATGCGCTGGAGGACTTGGAACTGACTCTTGGTGCAGTGTGTGATTGTTTGTATCGACTGGAAACCTGTGAGTGCTTACTGGTGCCATGTGATTTCTCAGACATTAGAACAGATTCATTTCCATTAAAATGTTTGGTTGGTGTCTTTCGTCTCTAACGTCTTTCTGCAGTTTTAATAACATTTCTTGTTACCTCCTCGCAAGTATCAATTCTGCAGCGTGCATTGTTATCAGGAATGTCCACCTGATGCCAGTTTCCATATGCTGCATTTAGTTTGCTGGAAGCAGTGATAATGTTGTTTATTATTGCTTGCAGCTCTTCATCTGAACAATTGTCAGAAATTGAATGGCTTGCATCCTTTGCAAGAACCTTCCACCTTTCATACTTGATCCTAAAAATTTGCTCCAACTCTTCAGTCTTTTTGTTTAACATTTCTCTTCCCTGTTCAGTTAAGGTTCGTGATCTCTGGCTTTTACGAGGTGCGTTTTGTATTTTTTTGTACAAGTTGGGGACACTTACTTGTTGATGGATGAACATCTAATGTTACTTGAACTTCTTGTGGACCATGTGTGTTTTGCAGAGGAGAACTGCACAGTGGAGGGTTTTGCTGAGGCCTGGTGACAGTCTCTGCCTCAGGATTATCACTTCCTTCAGTTGGATTTGTGACTGACATGTTAGGCTAAGTAAAGGAGCAGTGCAAACAGGTTTCTGATAACATAAAATAACACTGCCTTATCACTTGTAACAAACTTGGTTAAACTGTGTAAAAGAAAACATTGCACAAAATCCAAGAATTGCCTTAGTAACTTACTCTTATAACCCTTAAAAACACGTCTAAGAACCCTTGAAGGCACAAATATTTCAAACTCTTAATTAATTGGAAACTTGAACCTTTATGCTTACAGCTACAACGAAGTCACTTTAGGACAGCCTTTTTAACGCTTTAAAGCATCCAAACTTGCAAATGGTCTTCAGGTTAATTTTCTGCAGCACACTTGAGAAGATCAATATGTCCTTTCTTTGAATGGTTAGAATGAGAAAACCCGTTCTTGGCTTGTGGCAGGAGCCTGGGGACCTTTGTAGACATGCTGGAAATGACTCGTGTTCTCTTCTTTCTCGCCCACTCACAAGGAGCAGATGAGTTCTCACTGTTGCTCCACCAGCTAGCTACCACGCGGATAAGTTCTTGTTTACAGATGATTTATTCAACATTCAGCGACAAGATCACTCACCATCGTCATCATCATCGTGAGATCTAACCAAACCAAACAATTACAATCAGCAACATGTTTAAAATAACACTCTTATTACAGTGAACCCAAACTAACAAAGGTATAGAAACATAAATGCCTATTTATGGCACTTTCATTGAAACTCAAATTAACAGAGGCACCCTGAACACAACTCATTGCCTGCTGTAGCCAAACGGGAGAAAGTTCATTCCTCGCAGCCTCTCAACGGTAAGTCCACAAATTCTCGTGGTGTGCCATACTTCTCTGCTCTTGTGTCACCACAAACTCAATCCATGCTGCACATTACTTCCGCTACAGCAAATTACAAAACAAAGTTCCACGATTAAAGGAAACTTACAAATATCTCTAATAAACACAAGGAAAAATATTGAAATACTTCACTGTCAGTTACACAGTGCAGTGTTCGTTTGACTTTGGGACCTGAAGCAGAGTTTGGACCCAGATTACTCCGCGAGGCTCCTGACTACAGTAGCCGTCGTGCTCCGACAATCCATCAAGTAGTGCGGCTTTGTAGCTTACCAAAGTCGTTCTAAAACATTTTAGACGGATTTTTCAGCGCCGTGTACCACATAAAATCGGTTCGAGTTCAGTAAGCACAACCAGAATTTATACATAAGGCACACCGGATTATATGGTGCACTGTCGATTTTTGAGAAAATTTAAAGATTTTAAGTGTGCCTTATAGTGCAGAAAATACAGTAAAATGTTCTAGCTTTACGGAGGGCTTTCTTATAAACCATCAAACTTTTTCTCCAGGCTAAATGATGATCTTCTAAATTTGTGACACACCATTTCCTCTCCAGCTTACGGGTTATCTTCTTTAGGCTACGTGTTTGAGAATTATACCAACTGTTATTTATTTTTCACAGGAGCTACAGTATCCAGTGTCATATGTAGTTAGGAGGCAAAAACGGCATAAAAAGCACTTGCAGCAACAAAAACATAATATTCCAGAAACACGCTTTGCCGATCCGATCAGCTGTTTGTAACACTTCCTACGTCCATCAGCGTGAACTATCGCATGTCCGCCATTACCTGCCTGAAACCGGAAGTGACGTCATTTTGCGGAAACGTAGTTTTTTTACCATCGTGGCCTCATGAGCCTATACTGGTGGTTTTAAAAGTTAGGTTTGACTTTATGACTTTCTGTGTCGTTTCTGGGATGCTGAGGACTCATATTGCACTGCTGGAAATATTTTATTTTGATGCATATGCTGTTATTTTGCAAATTTGCACTATAATATATTTTTTCGTTTTTCCTGCAGTATATGAAAATTGGTGTATCTCAAAAATAAAACTATGAAGACACTTAAAATAAATGTCCTGTGGTGGGAAACTAGTTTGTGCAACTTTTTTGTATTTACAGTTTTGAGAGATAAGCCTCTTAAATTTCTCTAACTAGAAATATATGTTAAAAAAACAAAAACGATTTTAAATTTTTTTGTAGTTTATTGCACTTTTTTGCAATTTATATAATTACTATGCACTTAATGCAGACATATTATTAAAATTTGGGCTATAATGGTTGTATTGATGTATAGCAACTTGAAATGCTCCAAAAAATGGCTCCACAGCATGTAAAAATATAATATAAGCTCTGGCGGACTTGGTTCTATGGTAGGTCTTAAAGGGTTAAAGTGGTGGGTGGGTTCTTTTACATTTTGAGAGAAGCCAATTGTGGCTGTAATTTTTAGTATCTACGTGGATGTTAAAATCACCCACAATAATTATTTTATCTGAGCTGAGCACTAAATCGGATAAAAGAGTCTGAGAAATCAGACAGAAACTCTGTGTAAGGCCCAGGTGGACGACAGATAATAACAAATAAGACTGGTTTTTGAGTTTTGCAGCTGGGGTGGACAAGGCTAAGCATCAGGCTTTCAACTGAATTAAAAGTCTGTGTGGGTCTTTGATTGATTAATATGCTGGTGTGGAAAATTGCTGCCACACTGCCCCCTCAGCCTGTGCTTCAAGGTTTCTGATATTTAGAATGGGGTTGATTCATGATCGATTTGTTGATCAATTATTATGTCATGTACTAACAGACTTGGAAGAGAGAGACTTTCAATTCAATTTTATTTATATAGCGCCAAAGATGTTTTATATTGCACAGTAGATCGTACAATAATAGATACAGAGAAAAAAACCCAAATCATGAGACCCCCTATGAGCAAGTACTTTGGTGACAGTGGGAAGGAAAAACTTCCTTTTAACACGAAGAAACCTCCGGCAGAACCAGGCTCAGGGAGGGGCGGCCATCTGCCACGATCGGTTGGGGTGAGAGAAGAAAGGCAGGATAAAAGACACGTTGTGGAAGAGAGAAAGAGATTAATAACTGGTATGATTCAGTGCAGAGAGGTCTATTAAGACAAAGTGAGTGAGAAAGGTTACTGTAGAAGAAATAATGCATCATGGGATTCCCCCACCTATTGCAGCACAACTAAGGGAGGATTCAGGGTCACCTGGTCCAGCCCTAACTATATGCTTTAGCAAAAAGGAAAGTTTTAAGCCTAATCTTAAAAGTAGAGATAGTGTCTGTCTCCCGAATCCAAACTGGAAGCTGGTTCCACAGAAGTGGGGCCTGAAAACTGAAGGCTCTCCCTCCCATTCTACTTTTAAATACTCTAGGAACAACAAGTAAGCCTGCAGTGTGAGAGCGAAGTGCTCTAATGGGTGATATGGTACTAAAAGTTCATCAAGATAAGATGGGGCCTGATTATTTAAGACCTTGTATGTGAGGAGCAGGATTTTGAATTTAATTCTGGATTTAACAGGAAGCCAGTGAAGGGAAGCCAATACAGGAGAAATCTGCTCTCTCTTTTTAGTCCCTGTCAATACTCTTGCTGCAGCATTTTGGATTAACTGAAGGCTTTTCAGGGAGATTTAAGACTTCCTGATAATAATGAAATACAGTAGTCCAGCCTGGAAGTAATAAATGCATGAACTACTTTTTCAGCATCACTCTGAGACAGGATATTTCTAATTTTAGAGATGTTGCACAAATGGAAGAAAGCAGTCTTACATATTTGTTTAATATGTGCATTAAAGGACATGTCTTGGTCAAAATGACTTCAAGGTTCCTCACAGTGTTACTGGAGGCCAAGGCAATGCCATCCAGAGTAAGAATCTGGTTAGATACCATATTTCTAAGATTTTCAGGGCTGAGTAAAATAACCTCAGTTTTATCTGAATTAAGAAGCAGAAAATTAGCGGCCATCTAGGTCTTTATGTCTTTAAGACATTCCTGCAGTTTAACTAATTGTTGTGTGTTATCATTGGCTTCATGGACAGATAGAGCTGGGTGTCATCTGCATAGCAGTGAAAATGTATACTATGTCTTCTGATGATACTGCCTAAGGGAGGCATGTATAATGTAAACAGAATTGGTCTTAGCACTGAACCCTGTGGAACTCCATAATTGACCTTAGTGTGTGAAGAGGACTCTCCATTTACATGCACAAATTGGAGTCTATTAGATGGGTATGATACAAACCACTGCAGCGCAGTACCTGTAATACCTACAACATGCTCTAACCACGTTAACAGAATATTATGGTCGACAGTATCGAACGCTGCACTAAGGTCTAGCAGGACAAGCACAGAGATGAGTCCACTGTCAGAGGTCATAAGAAGATAATTTGTAACCTTCACTAAAGCTGTTTCTGTGCTGTGATGAGCTCTGAAACCTGACTGAAACTCTTCAAATAAACCATTCCTCTGCAGATGATCTGTTAGCTGTTTGACAACTACTCTTTCAAGGATTTTTGTTCAGTTCATCCCAAACCAGCTTGATTGGGTTAAAGTCTGGAGACTGTGCTGGCCTCTAAATGTTTTCAAGTATACCATCTTATTCTTTTTTTACTGAGGTAGTTCTGGCATAGCTTTGACTTATGTTTTGGATCATTATCTTGCTGTAGGATAAACCCCTGACCAACTAAGCGCATACCAGAGGGTATTGCATTGCGCTGCAGAATGTTGTGGTAGCCATTTTGGTACAGGGTGCCTCTCACTCTGTACAAGTCAGCGACCCTGAATCCAGCAAAACAGTCCCAGACCATCATACTTCCTCCTCCATGTTTGACAGTTGATGCAACACAGTGTGGAACCATCCTTTCCCCTACTCTACGGCGTAAAAAGATCCTGCGCTATGAACCGAAGATTTCGAATTTTGATTCCTCAGTCCATAATACTGTCGTCTAGTCTTCAGTAGACCAATGGTGGTGTTTCATACCCCAGGCAAGTCTCTTTGTCTTATTCTGACAT